>NW_015507670.1:25958-53396 GCF_001515645.1 Sinocyclocheilus grahami
GTAGAGTAGCACTTGTTGTTTGTCATTTCTCTGATCACAAATGCAGACAGAGTTTTCTGTTTACGCGGCGCGATGCAATGCAACGCAATGCGTAAAAAAAAGTATAAGTCATTATAATCAGTAATTATGTATAAACACTGTCACGGGGTGAATGAGAACACAGACTCAGTACTGGTCGAAAGAGCCCCGGAGGGTGATTTATTTGCCCACACACTGATCACACGTGCCCTTGATGACTGGTGCTCGGTGCCCGTCTCACACTGGTGCTCGTGGGGTGAAGTGCCGTGGTGCAGATCCCTCTCCCTGGGTGCCCTCAGAGTCTGTGAAATAAGGAGAACAATCGTTAATGCCGCCTGGAGCTCTGGGGTGCTCTCCCGCTGGTGTCTCTTCTCCTGGCTTTTAAGGCCAGCGGGAACGAGCTCCAGGTGCGCCACTCATCACGCACAGGTGTTGTGCGTCGGTGATCAGTGGAGCAGCGGCGTTTCCAGGGCGACGCTAATCTGGCCTCGGGATACTCGCCACAACATGCATAAACACATTTCATTACACCAAATACACAAAATAATGTTCTTTCCATTACGTATCACAAAGTGAGGGAGGGGGTGAGGCCCCGGGAGCCTGTCTACCTCATCGATGCGGCGCACTTGGTCCCAGCAGTTCCGTAGGCGGTCATCCTCGCGTTGTTCCCTTCCGAACGAGCTCCCGGTCGTGACCTGGGAAAACACATCGAGATAGACAGATGGCAGGTTAGGAGGCTGACACTCACCCTCCCTCTCGCTGTCCGTCGCTAGGTAGACCGGCCTGGGGCTGGATATGAAATTTGTTTGATGAAATTTTTAATGAAACAACGCTCTTATTGATGTGGAACGGCATTAGGGTAATTAATGACAGAATTGTAACCTCAAAGTACCTTTTATGAGTTTTTTTTTTGGCAAACATTTGAAGTGTAAGATGCCGTTTCCTGAGCTCAAAGTTCCTCTTGTGAGAATGGTAGAGTTCATGTGAAATTACTCTAAACACTGGGTGAAGTAACATCCCCATTACTTAAATGTGATGGTGTTTTTGAGCGCGCTCGCTCGCGCACACACACACACGCACGATGCGCAAAACTCCGCATTTGAAGTCAATAGCAAATACTTAAACTAATAACAAAACAGTAGCTGATTCAGAAGCGCCAGATTGTCATAGCAAAGTCAGAATTACCTCCTCTCCTAGGTTCACGAAACGGTCGTCAATAAAATGCATTGCTGTTCTGTTGTAAGTAATCTTAAAGATTCCTAAATGCATCTACTTTCGGGAGGCCAAATGAAGTGCTTTTGCTTTCGCCTAGAAACACACAGCGTCTCCCTGACATGCTGCTTCAACACTAACTGCAGTTACTGAAACCACGTCTTCTTTCTTTGCGTGCACATTTGGGCGCATTATGCTAATATTTCCACATAGTGAGGTAGATATGTGGGGCCTTGTTAGAACGAGCCGTTTTAGGGGGGTGTGGCAGAGTCTTAACTTTGATAAAAAAATATCTCTTTGGTTTTGAGACTTTAGTCTTTGCAACTTCAGGGATCTTATCTATGCACAATCAGCTTGCAACACTCCAAAGAGAAAGGAAAACTTGAAATCGCATCATATGACCCCTTTAAGATGCAGTTTCATGAGCTCCGAGTACCTTTTGTGAGAATGGTAATATTCAGTGACATTAACCTAAAAACTGGTTGAAGTAACCTCAGAAAAATGATTACCATTATTAATTAAATTATTATTGTTTTATGGTGTTTGCCATTTTTTGCATGTTTGTGAATGTATTAATGTATAAGGTGCAATTCATCAGCTTTGTGTATCTTATGAGAATTAAAATGCATGATTTTGTAAGGTATACTGTGTAGAAAATTTCAATGTATTTATAATTTTAAAGTATTTTCACAATATTGTTGTATATTTCATTAAAAGTATTCAAATGTGGCAATGTTTAGTGTATCATCATTTAATATTGTTTTACTTTTCTTTTGGGACAACAGGGAATAAACAATTCAGTAAGGCTGCTTTAGCAATATACAGTGGGGAAAAAAAGTGTGACTGTTTGAGGTTGTGGACAGGTGTCTTTTATACTGATAACGAGTTCAAACAGATGCCATTAATACAGGTAACGAGTGGAGGACAGAGGAGCCTCTTAAAGAAGTTGTTACAGGTCTGTGAGAGCCAGAAATCTTGCTTGTTTGTAGGTGACCAAATACTTATTTTACAGAGGAATTTACCAATTAATTCTTTAAAAATCCTACAATGTGATTTTCTGGAATTTTTTTTCTCATTTTGCCTCTCATAGTTGAGGTATACCTATGATGAAAATTACAGGCCTCTCTCATCTTTTTAAGTGGGAGAACTTGCACAATTGGTGGCTGACTAAATACTTTTTTGCCCCACTGTACATTTACCAATATACATTTTTAAATTAGGTAAAACTAAAAATGTATGCTACTACTATTTAAAATATTTAATTGGGCCAATAACATGGTTTGGTAGACTTCTTTTTGCCAATTGGCTCAACGTATTATTTTTCATTGAGCCAATGGTAATAGACTGTTGCCACAATTGATTAAATTCAGTTAGCAGAAATTCAGTTGGGCCAATGGAAAAATTTAGATGTAATCAGTCTCTAGAAACTTTTGAGTTGGGGAGGTCTGAATTTTTTTACAGTGTTGTTGTATTAGAGCATGTAATATCATATTGTAGTTATCATCATAAACATCACACTAGAAAAAAAAAATTAAGCCTAAAATGTATTTAAATTAATTTATGTCCGTAGATAACCTATGCATTAAAATTGATTAGCCTATACTCTTTACATCCAATGAAAATCTACTGCAGATTGTTCAGTTAGAATCAGGTTCATGATTTGTGAGAATCGTTCACACTTCTTGTGAACCTGTTTGACTTATTTAAAACATTCAACTTATTAAAATATTTGTTTGCAAATCATATATTTATATCAAAAGTCATAACCCACGGTTTCCATTCCCTGCTGTCTTATTTATTTATTTTATATTATTATTATTTTTTTTTTTTGTGGTTTGCAACCGCAGGTGCAGGCTATCTAAACTCATAGGAACTCATAGAATATAACCAAAACAATCCAAGGTTTTTATTTAGCACAGTGGCTAGATTAACAAATAACCAGACGCCACCCGATCTAAATATTCTGCAGTGCTTTACAACTATAGGACAGGAAGAGCTAAATAAACTTATCACTGCATCTAAACCAACAACATGTTTATTAGATCCTGTACCCACTAAATTACTGAAAGAGTTGTTACATGTACCAGAAGAACCGCTTCTCAATATTATGAACTCGTCTTTATCTTTGAGTCACGTGCCAAAACCATTCAAGCTGGTGGTTATTAAGCCTCTTATTAAGAAACCACAACTAGATCCTAGTGAACTGGCAAATTACAGACCCATTTCAAATCTTCCGTTTATGTCAAACATTTGAGAAAAAGTTGTGTCTGCTCAATTGTGCTCATTCTAGCAAAAAAGGTCTCTATGAAGAATTTTAGTCAGGTTTCAGGCCCCACCATAGCACAGAAACTGCACTTGTTAAAATTACAAATGACTTGCTTCTTGCGTCAGACCAAGGGTGTGTCTCATTGCTAGTTTTACTTGATCTTAGTGCTGCGTTCGATACTATAGATCATGACATACTCATAGATCGATTACAAAACTATACAGGTATTCAAGGGCAGGCTTTAAGATGGTTTAGATCATACCTTTTCGATCGCTACCACTTTGTTCCTTTAAATGGGGAGTCATCTCAATTATCACCAGTAAAGTACCCCTTGGTAATATTATTAGAAAATATAGGATTAATTTCCACTGTTATGCTGATGATACTCAACTATATAACGCAACAAGACCAGATGAAACTTCTAAATTATCTAAGCTAACAGAATGTGTTAAAAATGTAAAAGATTGGATGACCAATATTTTTCTCCTGTTAAATTGGGATAAGACAGAGATATTACTTATTGGACCAAAAAACAGTACACAGAGTCTCTTGGATTACAAATTGCAACTAGACGAATGCACTGTTACTTCCTCTACAGTCAAAAATCTGGGTGTTATATTAGATAGCAACTTGTCTTTTGAAAATCATACTTACCATGTTACAAAAACAGCATTCTTCCATCTTAGAATCATTGCCAAGCTACGAAACATGTTACCTGTTTCTAATGCAGAAAAGCTAGTTTAATGCATTCATGACCTCTAGACTGGACTGCTGCTAATAGTAATGCACTGCTAGGTGTAATTGCTGTTAATAGTGTTCATCGTCTGTTTGATTACGTCTTTAATTGACTTTGCCGTATATTTCTGCCATATGTACATTAACTGACACAGTCACCACTGATAAGCTACTACTAAATATATTGTAGAAACATAATTTTCTGTAAAGTTGCTTTGCAACGATTTGAATCGTGAAAAGCGCTATACAAATAAACTTGAACTGAATTGAAAATAGTCTACATCACAGTAAAAGTTTTGTCAATGCATTAAACCAAGTTAAGTGTTTTCACTTTGATAATTTTACAAAATCCCTGATTCACCTTTAATCTGTGTGAGACATAAAACATACATTCTGACTAACCAGGACTTTCTAAGCTCTGTTCTGGAAATGTTCCAATAGAACGAGCATACCCAGAACATCCCACAAATCAGAAGAGTGAAATAACAAATAAAAAGTCAATCCTGAGGAAATCTGGATTCCAAACAGCAAACTGAGTTTTCTTCTGGATATTATATGAGCTGTGTCTTGTGTTCTTGAATTATCTTGCTGGAGTCTTTTGCCACTGCATGGGCTTACATAAGTGTACTCATGTCACGCAAGATGCATGCCAGCCAATCAGAAAAGATCTGTGTGTTATTTAGACGTCAGAGGTCTGCTTCCTCTTTCCAGCAAATCACATGACTTACAGGAAAAAGACCACAGTGGAGGGGTTGGGTGATACATGACTCCAACACATATTCTTTGTTTGATCAAAGAATGTTAACTGACTGCATGCACAATCACTTTTTTTTTTTTTTATAAATATCAGAGAGCATATTATTATTGTGCCAGGGCTTTTTTGCCACTTTGTCTTGCATTTATGGGGCATTTTTGTTCATTTTGGTGGCATTTTTGCCACAAGGCCTTGTTAATTTCCGACTTTGCTTGACTCAAGTTGCAAATTTAAGGACTTGTAACTTGCTTGACAAAATAAAAAAAAATGGCTTGACTTGGACTTGGGGTCCGGGCCGTAGCTGGGGTTTGTGGGGCCCCAATAATGGGGTGTTCCTGATAGCCTAACAGGTGCTAGCAGTTTAATATGTAACCGAGACGTTTCATCTGTAAATACGCTACTGTGGATTTGTCTTTATTAACCTAGTTGAGTATGTAACCCTCGTTCCCTGAAGGAGGGAACAGAGACGTCACGTCGGTGATGACCGACGAATTGAGATCTCGCCAGAGAGACCAATCCACTTTGAGAGTAACTAAACGAGCCAATGGACATTGGCATGCGGATTTCGCATCTGGCTGCCACACCCCGCAGCGTGGGTATAAGAGGCAGCAGGTGCACCGCATTCATTTATGCTTTCGCTGAGGAGCCGAGCCAGTGACCCGGCAGCTCAGTGGTGGTACAGCAACTGTGGCCACGGGACATGACGTCTCCATTCCCTCCTTCAGGGAATGAGGGTTACATATGTAACCGAGATGTTCCCTTTCAGTCGGTCACTCTCGACGTCAAGTCGGTGATGACCGACAAATTGGGATCCCTACCAACACGCCACAGGTTCTGCCACCTCCAGTGCCCTGTGTAGGCCTCCTGATCATTCCTATAAGGCAGATGATAGGACCACAGAGAAGGTCAACTACAGTTGTTCCTCACAACCCAACAGTAGGACTTGGATAACACTGGGAAAGCGTGCCCTTCCATTTGGAAGAGGACGCACTGCAGAGTCACCTCCTCCCAAAGGGGGTTAAGTGACATTTACTCACGTGGAGTAACCCCGAGGGGCCCTACTGCACATGGAAGTCTCTGAGATGGCTCATGGCGGCATCATTTAGAGACAGCAGAATGTGGTCTGCCAGGGTAAACACGGCCTTAGTAGGTGTACTGTGGAAATACACATATGAGATCCCAGCCGGGTCACTCATATGGGCACTAGCCTCACACCAGATCAGCCACGTCTGGCAAAGCTAGGGCTGGGTCTGCCTCCTCCAGGGGCAGCGCTTGCAGGTTTACCACCTGGTCCCTGAAGGGAGTGGAAGTAACCTTGGGCACGTAGCCGGGCTGGGGTCTCAGTGTTGCACATTCAGCCAGCCCAAACTCAAGGCATTATTCGTCGACTGAAAATGCCTGCAGGTCCCCCACCCTCTTGATCGAGGCGAATGCAGTCAAGTGTAGGGTCTTCATAGAAAGAAACTTCAACTCGACTGACTGCAAAGGCTCGAAGGGGGCAGCTTGTAGGGTTCTTAGCACCAATGCCAAATCCCAAGAGGGCCGGGAGGGAGGCCTAGGAGGATTTAACTTCCTGGCCCCCTAAGAAACCTGACGAAGAGATCATGCTTCCCCACTGACCTCGCCTCTATGGGGTCGTGATGGGCCGAAATAGCAGCAACGAAAACCTTAAGGGTGGAGGGGGACAGCCTACGCTCCAACCCTTGCTGCAAGAAGGAAAGCACGGCTCTGATCGAACATCTCCGAGTGTCCTCATGGTGGGAAGCTAAAAAGCTAAAAGCTAAAAAGCAGTGGCTAAAAAGCATAGCTCAAAGCTATGACTAAAAAGCTGCATGGCTAAAAGTGATGTCTTGAAGCAGTGGCTAGAAGCTAAGGTTAAGAAGCTAGACGCTAAAAAGCAATGATTTGATGGTGTCCTGAGTATTTAAACTGGGTTTTTGGACACATCCCAAATGGTGACTTGACCAATTAGATATTGTCTTTGCTCGGTGTGTTGTATATTTCTCCTCCCAATACATAAATCACCATGTCATCTCATCAGTCACATGGTCCGAGTTTTCCCGCTCTTGCAGAGTATAATTTTGGACATGATTTCTATAACAAAAATATGATACATTTGACAAATAATTGATTGGAAGAAACGTTTCAAGCTAGAAGATTCAAACACACACATACTAAACATGAATATGAACTCTTAAGCTATTCAATAGTTATTAAAAAGACATACACAATAAGTGATTAGAACATGATCGTCGAATGTGTGGGTTACATACATGACATGGAGTTAAGCAATGGACTGATATTAGTTTATAAGCCTTTTTGAGTTCATTTTGGTGCATCTATATCTGTAAAAGACCGTTTCTGTGCCATTCTGTGAACATAAGGACATGATCTGTGAAAGAGTTGGTTGGTTAGGCTTGCTTCAGACTCGTGGCACCAGGGTCTGATTTACGAACGTCCTGTTGTCTCATCCTGGGCCCCTTTGTGGCATTTGGCTCTTTGGGTTGTTCAACACCAATCTGATCAAATCTTAAAGTGTCTGATTCGCTCTGATACCCTACACATGTACAGACAAAAAATAACTAATATTACAAGAAGACATTAGTACTGTCTGTAAAATTTATCCAGCAGATGCGTTACACAAAAACTTGCCAACATTTTTTTTTTTTATTAAAAATAAACAAATAAATAAAATACCCAGTAAAATGACCCAGCAGGCTAACCCCAGTGTTTAGGTTGAAAAGAACAAAATAAATAACCTCTTACTTTTTAGTGTCTGTATTTTGTTGTTTACTTATGCATGGCCTTCATTGACCTGACCTGATTTTTATCTTATTTCATACTTTAATTTCAGAGATGTCAGCGATCAGCTCCAGTCCAGATGATCCAGAGATCCGGATTCTTCTGATGGGCAGATATGGTTCTGGGCAAAGCTCATCAGGAAACACCATACTGGGAGAAATTATGTTTAAAGTTAAGAAACATGAGACTGAAGTTTGTGAGTTTAAAACACAGATTGATGGGAAGCAGGTGTATGTGATTCATTCTCCAGATCTACGGCATCCAGACCTGAATAAAGAGAAGCTGAAGATGATGAAAGAGAAGCTGGTCTCTCGATGTTCAGCAGGTATCAGTGCAGTTCTGCTCACCGCTCCTCTAGAGCAACCTGTGCAAAATGAGGAAGAGATCCTGGATTATATTAAAGACTTACTTGGTATTGAAGTTCAGAAATACATGATGATACTGTTCACACATGCAGATGAACTAAAAAAGCTGGATAAACCACAGACCATTGATGAATATCTACAACATGAAAAGCATGTGGATCTCCGGCAACTGGTGATTGAATGTGGAGGAAGGTTTCACTGTTTCAATAATAAGAGTGAATCAGACGATCAGATAGAAAAACTACTGCAGAAGATTGAAACAATGATGAAGAAGAATGGAGGGAAATTTATCATGGAACGAATGAGGAGGAGTGACAGTAAAAGTAAGTTGTGTTTTATTATTATTAATGACTTCAATAATATAAACATATGATGATTTTTTTCACTAAGTGTACATCACTTGTTCGTTGCACTTGTCATGTGGGAAGAATCCCTGAATTGTGTTTTATCACTGACTTGATTTGATCTGTAGTTTCAGGAGAGTCTTCAGCAATAGATCCAGATGATATTGATGTGATTCCTGAGAAAAAAGACCAGATCAGGCTGGTTCTGCTGGGAAAAACTGGATGTGGGAAAAGTGCCACTGGAAACACCATCATCGGCAGAAACATGTTTACATTTTCAGCAGGTTCAAAATCTCAGACCAAACTGTGTCAGTCAGAAACTAGAGTGAGGTTTGGTAAAGAGATTACAGTGATCGACACTCCTGGGGACATGACGTCTCCATTCCCTCCTTCAGGGAATGAGGGTTACATATGTAACCGAGATGTTCCCTTTCAGTCGGTCACTCTCGACGTCAAGTCGGTGATGACCGACAAATTGGGATCCCTACCAACACGCCACAGGTTCTGCCACCTCCAGTGCCCTGTGTAGGCCTCCTGATCATTCCTATAAGGCAGATGATAGGACCACAGAGAAGGTCAACTACAGTTGTTCCTCACAACCCAACAGTAGGACTTGGATAACACTGGGAAAGCGTGCCCTTCCATTTGGAAGAGGACGCACTGCAGAGTCACCTCCTCCCAAAGGGGGTTAAGTGACATTTACTCACGTGGAGTAACCCCGAGGGGCCCTACTGCACATGGAAGTCTCTGAGATGGCTCATGGCGGCATCATTTAGAGACAGCAGAATGTGGTCTGCCAGGGTAAACACGGCCTTAGTAGGTGTACTGTGGAAATACACATATGAGATCCCAGCCGGGTCACTCATATGGGCACTAGCCTCACACCAGATCAGCCACGTCTGGCAAAGCTAGGGCTGGGTCTGCCTCCTCCAGGGGCAGCGCTTGCAGGTTTACCACCTGGTCCCTGAAGGGAGTGGAAGTAACCTTGGGCACGTAGCCGGGCTGGGGTCTCAGTGTTGCACATTCAGCCAGCCCAAACTCAAGGCATTATTCGTCGACTGAAAATGCCTGCAGGTCCCCCACCCTCTTGATCGAGGCGAATGCAGTCAAGTGTAGGGTCTTCATAGAAAGAAACTTCAACTCGACTGACTGCAAAGGCTCGAAGGGGGCAGCTTGTAGGGTTCTTAGCACCAATGCCAAATCCCAAGAGGGCCGGGAGGGAGGCCTAGGAGGATTTAACTTCCTGGCCCCCTAAGAAACCTGACGAAGAGATCATGCTTCCCCACTGACCTCGCCTCTATGGGGTCGTGATGGGCCGAAATAGCAGCAACGAAAACCTTAAGGGTGGAGGGGGACAGCCTACGCTCCAACCCTTGCTGCAAGAAGGAAAGCACGGCTCTGATCGAACATCTCCGAGTGTCCTCATGGTGGGAAGCTAAAAAGCTAAAAGCTAAAAAGCAGTGGCTAAAAAGCATAGCTCAAAGCTATGACTAAAAAGCTGCATGGCTAAAAGTGATGTCTTGAAGCAGTGGCTAGAAGCTAAGGTTAAGAAGCTAGACGCTAAAAAGCAATGATTTGATGGTGTCCTGAGTATTTAAACTGGGTTTTTGGACACATCCCAAATGGTGACTTGACCAATTAGATATTGTCTTTGCTCGGTGTGTTGTATATTTCTCCTCCCAATACATAAATCACCATGTCATCTCATCAGTCACATGGTCCGAGTTTTCCCGCTCTTGCAGAGTATAATTTTGGACATGATTTCTATAACAAAAATATGATACATTTGACAAATAATTGATTGGAAGAAACGTTTCAAGCTAGAAGATTCAAACACACACATACTAAACATGAATATGAACTCTTAAGCTATTCAATAGTTATTAAAAAGACATACACAATAAGTGATTAGAACATGATCGTCGAATGTGTGGGTTACATACATGACATGGAGTTAAGCAATGGACTGATATTAGTTTATAAGCCTTTTTGAGTTCATTTTGGTGCATCTATATCTGTAAAAGACCGTTTCTGTGCCATTCTGTGAACATAAGGACATGATCTGTGAAAGAGTTGGTTGGTTAGGCTTGCTTCAGACTCGTGGCACCAGGGTCTGATTTACGAACGTCCTGTTGTCTCATCCTGGGCCCCTTTGTGGCATTTGGCTCTTTGGGTTGTTCAACACCAATCTGATCAAATCTTAAAGTGTCTGATTCGCTCTGATACCCTACACATGTACAGACAAAAAATAACTAATATTACAAGAAGACATTAGTACTGTCTGTAAAATTTATCCAGCAGATGCGTTACACAAAAACTTGCCAACATTTTTTTTTTTTATTAAAAATAAACAAATAAATAAAATACCCAGTAAAATGACCCAGCAGGCTAACCCCAGTGTTTAGGTTGAAAAGAACAAAATAAATAACCTCTTACTTTTTAGTGTCTGTATTTTGTTGTTTACTTATGCATGGCCTTCATTGACCTGACCTGATTTTTATCTTATTTCATACTTTAATTTCAGAGATGTCAGCGATCAGCTCCAGTCCAGATGATCCAGAGATCCGGATTCTTCTGATGGGCAGATATGGTTCTGGGCAAAGCTCATCAGGAAACACCATACTGGGAGAAATTATGTTTAAAGTTAAGAAACATGAGACTGAAGTGTGTGAGGTTAAAACACAGATTGATGGGAAGCAGGTGTATGTGATTCATTCTCCAGATCTACGGCATCCAGACCTGAATAAAGAGAAGCTGAAGATGATGAAAGAGAAGCTGGTCTCTCGATGTTCAGCAGGTATCAGTGCAGTTCTGCTCACCGCTCCTCTAGAGCAACCTGTGCAAAATGAGGAAGAGATCCTGGATTATATTAAAGACTTACTTGGTATTGAAGTTCAGAAATACATGATGATACTGTTCACACATGCAGATGAACTAAAAAAGCTGGATAAACCACAGACCATTGATGAATATCTACAACATGAAAAGCATGTGGATCTCCGGCAACTGGTGATTGAATGTGGAGGAAGGTTTCACTGTTTCAATAATAAGAGTGAATCAGACGATCAGATAGAAAAACTACTGCAGAAGATTGAAACAATGATGAAGAAGAATGGAGGGAAATTTATCATGGAACGAATGAGGAGGAGTGACAGTAAAAGTAAGTTGTGTTTTATTATTATTAATGACTTCAATAATATAAACATATGATGATTTTTTTCACTAAGTGTACATCACTTGTTCGTTGCACTTGTCATGTGGGAAGAATCCCTGAATTGTGTTTTATCACTGACTTGATTTGATCTGTAGTTTCAGGAGAGTCTTCAGCAATAGATCCAGATGATATTGATGTGATTCCTGAGAAAAAAGACCAGATCAGGCTGGTTCTGCTGGGAAAAACTGGATGTGGGAAAAGTGCCACTGGAAACACCATCATCGGCAGAAACATGTTTACATTTTCAGCAGGTTCAAAATCTCAGACCAAACTGTGTCAGTCAGAAACTAGAGTGAGGTTTGGTAAAGAGATTACAGTGATCGACACTCCTGGATTTTATGATACTGAACTCAGTAAAGAACAGGTTCAAAGAGAAATAGTAAAATGTGTATTGTTATTCTCTCCTGGACAACATGCTTTTATTATCATCATTAGAGTGGGTCGATTCATTGAGGAGGAGAAAAATACTGTGCAACATCTCAAAGAAGTGTTTGGAGAACAAATACTAAAATACACCATGATCCTCTTCACCCACAAAGATCAGTTGGAGGAAAATAAAACCATTAATCAGTATGTGCAGGATGGTGATCCAGATCTTAGAAAACTTGTAGAGAGTTGTGGAAATCGATTCTTCTGTCTGGACAATAAGACTGCCAGTTTCCCACAATTCAAAGAACTGATTATTGAAATAGAGACGATGGTGGCAGAAAATGGAGGGACACACTTCACTAATGACTTGTTTGAGAGAACGGAGAAATACATTCAGAAGATTCAGAAACAGAAACTGGATGAGAAAGTGAAGCGGTACAAACAGCAGCACAAATGGCTCCATAAAACAGAATGGAAGAAAATATGCTGTCGTTTAGCTGAGGAGTCACGATGGGAAGCTCAGCGATCTTTTTCTGATATAAATCTGCACCTTCTGGGAAAGGCCTAAAATTGATGAGTGAGGAGGGAGCGAATGCCACAGAGGAGGCTGAGAGCAGAGAAGTCCATCATTTTAGGGATGTTATACATGCATTCAGAAAGATGTGTGTGATTCAGTGAAAAACCACAATGATCAGACACACAATACACTAAGAGAGTAAATCCATCTCAAGTTGTCCAGTGAAAGTTGCTTGACCATTTCAATTTTCCTCTTTATTTAACTCTACTTTTATGTCTTACCTGTATGTATTGGAATTGCAAAACCACCTTTGTTTATAATACATGGTTTAACCACAGCAGCCATTTTTGGGTCTTTTTTCACCTTTATTTTTATTGTTTCAAAGCAGTTTCACAGTAATAAACAGGAAAATAATTAATGATACAAACTTCATCAGATATGAGACTAATTCAGATTCTGCTGTAAAGCACCTCTACAGAAGACAACAGTGCCATTATTCAGACCAATTCAGTTCAGTGTTGATGCAGTTCAGTTCAACTTTGTTTCAACTGTAAAGCAGAAGACATTAATCATTAATCAATTCAAGTTTTGTTCTCATCTGATGGTTTCAGTGCTCTCAAATCAATGATATCAGAATATTCAAACCCCAATTAATCAAGCCTAATCATGGAGCATCACAAATGTTGGTTGAATAAACGTACTCGGTTACTAACGTAACCTCAGTTCCCTGAGATACGGGAACGAGTACTGCATCTTGCTAGATGCATATGGGGGAAAAAAGCCTTTTTTCTCCTGAACTGAAGCCAATTTCATTCACGCAGTGAAACTGCACGGCCATTGGTTCGTGCAGGCCTTTAAAAACAAACCAATGGCGTGCCAGCGGAGCTGCACGAGCCTATGGCGATGAAGCCCGCCAAAGCCCACCAGAATGGGGAGGGGCATCTGGCTATATAAGCGGGCGCTCGCCACAGGATTCTCAGGTTTACTTTGACTGAAGCGACGACTGAGTCGGGCAGCTACATCCAATTACGCCGTGCTAATGTAGTGGAACGCCTAAAGGTATAACTTCCATAAGCAACCAATGCTTATAGAGAAGTCAACAATAACCCAAGGCTAAAGCGGGCTGAGCTTTCTAGGTCACACCCGGCCTGGTTAATTGTTCCAGAGTATACCCGTAACTTCGACACCCAGGGGTCAAGAGCTAACAGGTGAACAATACCAGAGAACTTGGGCGCGGCACGGCCAAGGCTCTCTTGGATGTACCCTGTGTTTCTTGGATTAAAGACTGTTTTGTTTATTCTTCGTCTCCATCGTTCCTCGCCATCACAGAGTGTGACAGAAGTCCCGACCCAAACCGTTTAATCCGTGTTTCCCTCCGTTTGTTTCCATTTTATCCTCAGTGTTTTTTGTTTCCGTAATGTTCCTCCATGGATCCCCTCCTTCGTCCAGAATATCTCCTCCTCCTGCTGGAGCAGGGGGAGAGGTCGCTCGAGGGCCACACCAGACTATTTTTGGTGCTCACCAACTTCTCCAGCTACCCGGACGACGCGCTCTGTGCATACTATGACGCCAGTTTAAAGGCCCTCGAGCAAATTTCGCCACATTTGTGGAGTGGACACAGTGCCACTCCGGACCCAGAGCCCAGTCCACCATCTCCCTGCAGTGCGGAGCTAAAGCCCGAGCCCACCGATGACGGAGAGCCAATTCCCGATCTACGAGCCAGCGCAATGCCGAGCGACTGAGCGGAGGATCGCCCCGGAAGGAGAGCCCAAGCCGTCAGACCAGGTGCGAGAGCTGGGCGATGAGAGCAATGCCTGCCATGAGGTAGAAAGCCGTGGACGTGCACTTTTGTGGTCCAGGGTCACACATATGCATTATTTTGTGTTGTTCTCATTACATGAAAAAAAAAAAAAAATCTAAGCAAATATATTTGGATGGTCATGTGATCTGATGATGTCACTTTGACTGTAATCTGCAAAAATGCCAAACCATCAGCTTGGATATGAATAATAAAAAAATGTGGCAATATATTCAAAACACATTTTCAAGTTGAAAAAATAGGTTTAACCCTCAAACGGTCCCTGGGGTCAATATAACCCCAATCAATTTTTTACTTAGTTAAAAAAAATGGTTCCCTTCATCTCAGTGGAATAAGATTTTGTGACTTTTCAACATTTTATATCTATATTCACATAAAAAAATGGGCTTGATTTGGTTGTTCTGAAGGTATGTAATTTTTTTTTCTTGAATGGGAAATGTGAAAAAATGTATATATATTTATTTCATTTGTCGAAAAAAAAGGAAGTTGTAGCCTAATGGTTAGAGAGTCGGACTCATAACCCAAAGGTTGCGCGTTCGAGTCTCAGGTCCGGCAGGGATTGTAGGTGGGGGGAGTGAATGTACAGCGCTCTCTCCCACCTTCAATACCACGACTGAGGTGCCCTTGAGCAAGGCACCGAACCCCCAACTGCTCCCCGGGTGCCACAGCATAAATGGCTGCCCACTGCTCCGGGTGTGTGTTCACTGCTGTGTGTGTGTGTGTGTGTGTGTGTGTGCAGAGCACTAATTCCTAGTATGGGTAACCATACTTGGCCACATGTCACGTCACTGTCAGAAAATAACTACTCAGAAAATGACATGAAATTTTATTTCAACCACAGATGGTGATAAAGAGGCCACATGTCAGTACAGTCGTTTCCTAAACTGACTTTAAGTATAAAATACTTTACAAATAATAGACTGGAAACATCTTCTGATGGTCAATGCAACTTTTAAAGTTCAAATAGTTGATGTGTTGAACTGTTTTCTCAGACTTTCCTTAATGTTTTCATTGTGTTGTAGTTTCTCCTGAAAGGACTTCAGTGCTGTTACCCAACAGTCTCAGCCGAGCATTTGGATTGAAACAATAACCCAACGTTTTTTATATATGTATGTAGGCTTTTAAAAAGTTAATGTTGTATGTTTTTTGCTAAATCGCTTGCAAATATAAGATTGTTGTCAGGTCATACATACCACGTAATATTAGAATAGGTACCGCTTACTTTCAGATTACTTACAGTAGAAATAATTTGTAATATTACAGGTTGTTACCCCTTTATTCTCCAAATTTAGCTTACTATTCCCTAATACCTACACGGGGGTACTGAATAGGTACACTGTAATTACAAAAAAGTTATGCTGTAAATTCTGTTTACTTACGCAGTACATTGCGGATTGTAATCTTAAGCGTTACCAATGTGTCTGATAATCTAATAATCTCACAGGCTAATAATATGTGTTATAGACATATATTATATATTATCTCAGCTCAACAATCAGCCTTCAAATGATGCAGGTAATCTTTACCAACAGATGATAACTATAACATAAATCATATATTGACCACATAAACACACACACACACATCTGTTTTGTGCTTCATGGGGAGATAATTTCAGGTTTTAGAAGTCACATGACACAGAAGACTGTTTTGAACACAAGAGAACACAGTAGAACACAGGAAGTGTGATTCAGTGAGAAACCACATGCCAGTTTGTTTACAAGCCTACTGCACAAAAAATGCAGTTCTTGATCACATGTATAGAAACCAGTCACAGGAAGGCAGAAGGTCTTGTGGTTTGGCAGCACAGGAAATGGCAGAACTGATGTGCACAGTAAAAAAAAAAAACAGAGACGGCAGTATGTTTATATGCCTATTGCACAAACATGCAGTTCTTTTCAAACCTGAGTTTGACATTCAGAATGTGGTGACTAAAGCTGATGGTACACGGGGCAAATTTTTAAGCAATGTTGCCGGGAAATCAGGTGAGGCAAGGGTCCACAACAGATCTAAAGTATCCAGATATACATTTGTTACCCTTTCTCAATGCACATGCAATATTGCTCAAAAAAGTTGCCCCATGTATCATCAGCCTGACATTCATCTGATCAGGTGTATAGATCAGTTCATTAGTGTTGTTCTTCTAGTCTTGATGTGTTTATTACTGTGTAAATGATTTTCAAGTGAGGCTGATCCCAGTTCAGCCTTTAAATCTCATGCCATCACACACACTTACCTTAACTTCAGCTTCAGTAGTCAGATTGCATGATCTCAACCATATAAAACTGATATAATAATGTGTAATAATCAGATTTAGTCTGTTGTCAGATGTGTTCAGAGGGAAGTGTGGTTTATCTGTCAGTAGCTGCGTTTACATGGACCCTACTAATCCGATTGTAATAGGACTAGAACAAAAATCAGAATAATAAAGTCACATGTAAACACGTCAATCGGATTCAGACTGATTCAGATTTCGATCAGATTGTAAGGGGTAGTTTATTCTTTTTGTAATCTGAGCGAGAGGACATGTAAATACTTAATTGGATTGAAAAACGAAACTGGAAAGTACTGCGCATGTGCATTGACGGAGAAATAACGTAATGACGTATGACGCGCAGAACGAGCTGTTCTTCCTGGTGAATAATGTGTCATAAATGAGTGTCCAGTCATTATAAAACTCCCCTCTCTCTCAGCGTCTGTGAAGTGGAGCAGGACAACGTCCCACCAGTCCTTGTCCTTTCACTGTTTTTTTTTTTTTTAAAGTAAGCAGCACAGCACATGTGCTGGTCATCACCTAATTAGGATCCGAAGTAGATAAATACCACGTGTGTGTCACGAATCCGGTCTATGAACTTCCGTTCACTCACCACCAGAGGTATACTGCTCACTACATGGACTCTCACAATACACAGACTGTTACACTACATTACCCTGGACTACATTTCCCATCATCCATTGCACTGATTGCACACAGCTGTAACCAATCACATGCTCACCTAAAAAATCTATTACACACACTATATAACATCCACTCAGATCCTGCTTTAGTCGCAAAGTATTGTTTGCGCATATCTCTAGTCTGTGATAGCAATGTAATGGAGCCTTCCTGAGTTTGCCTAGTTTCCTTAGTTAGAGTGGTTGGTGTGCACGCCTGGCATGTTATCGGAACCTGTCACTTTAGGTTAGAATACCGGGTGAAGCATGTATGTAATTATAATAAATATTTGAAAGTTGTGTTTTTATTGTTCTGTTCTTGTAATGTGTTGTAACATCTCTCAGACAAATGAACTCTTTGTGAATATGTTATTTTGGTCATGAAAAAATAAACATTAATAAAAGACATCAAGCCACAACTGGCATTTTGTACATATTATAAAGATTTTTATTTAAATATATTAATTGTTCTGCAGCATTAACTCCACTTTTATACTTTGCGGGAGTTAAGACAGATGTGCGATTGTGTGGTTTCACATGCTCACCTAAAAAATCTATTACACACACTATATAACACCCACTCAGATCCTGCTTTAGTCGCAAAGTATTGTTTGCGCATATCTCTAGTCTGTGATAGCAATGTAATGGAGCCTTCCTGAGTTTGCCTAGTTTCCTAGGTTGGTGTGCACGCCTGGCATGTTATCGGAACCTGTCACTTTAGGTTAGAATACCGGGTGAAGCATGTATGTAATTATAATAAATATTTGAAAGTTGTGTTTTTATTGTTCTGTTCTTGTAATGTGTTGTAACATCTCTCAGACAAATGAACTCTTTGTGAATATGTTATTTTGGTCATGAAAAAATAAACATTAATAAAAGACATCAAGCCACAACTGGCATTTTGTACATATTATAAAGATTTTTATTTAAATATATTAATTGTTCTGCAGCATTAACTCCACTTTTATACTTTGCGGGAGTTAAGACAGATGTGCGATTGTGTGGTTTGTTCCAAAACTTGTCGATCAAAAGCAGATTCAGGTCTTGAAACACTTGTGAAATGCCCCGATGCTTTGAATCACCTTAGTCACGTGACATGGGTGTTTCGAATCACACTTCGGAGCAGTGTTTCGAAACATCTGCGCTTTGGGATCTCGACACCATGTCGAAACGTCAGTTTCGCATCAGCCATCCCTAGTCTTGATCTGTTTCGCCTGTTTAGTCTAGTTGTGATTTTGGATATCTTGCCTGTCTTTGGATTGCTCCTCTCGTCTCGCCCTGTTCGGATACTGTTTATCCCTCGCCTGGACCATCGCCTGTGTTTCGGATTAACCCTTTGGATTACCTTGTTTGGACACTGTTCGCCGGAGATCGACCACGCCTGTTCACTGGACTACTATTGTGTCTTGTCCTCAATATACCTGTTTGCCATTGTTTGACCCATGCCTGTTATTTTTTCTCTTAATAAAAGCATGCACATGGATCCGCTCGCTTCACGTCTCTGTCGCCCCGTAACAGTATGAGTCCTAAATCACATCACATCCTAGAGACAAGCTGAGCCATGAACGGCTCGAATGAAATTATGTTTTAAATCCATAAAGCATAAAAAAAGTGCACTCTGTGTCCTGACTCTACATTTATGTCAGATCACGTGGCATGCAGTAGAGCTGAGCTCTAAAGAAGAAAGTAAGAGAAGATAAAGGAGAGGAACAGGAAGAGACGGGTGGGTGATCACATCATTGCTCACGTTATCAGGTCCTTTTTGCTTTCTTTGCAAGGCAGGAATTTTGTTTTGGGAGTGGGGATGCCGACATCAGTAGTGTACGCGCTGTCCTCTAAAATGTCCTGGAAGGGATCCAGATCATCAGCCTGTAACAAAGCCAGAAAGACAGAGAAAGAGAGCTGTTAGAATTAGGTGTTTCGCCACAATCTCTTTCATTAGAGAATCATCTTGAACTGCTTAGAATTTCTCAGTTAAATATAATTTTTAAGGATGATACATGTTTCAAACCCTGAGAACCTTTGATCTTTCTCCAAATGACGGCCATATAATGCACATGGATCCGCTCGCTTCACGTCTCTGTCGCCCCATTACAGTGTGCTTTTTAAAGCAGTATGCGACAACAGTGGGAAACTCTGTATATTCATGCATTGTGCGCATGTCAAAAGATTAAATCTGATCAGAAGCTTGTGACATATAAACGCGCAATGGTGTAACTTTGGCTTGAGAAGTGGGGAGGACACAAAATGGGGGGAAATGTTTTCGATTTGAATCCCATTTCTTGCATGTACATACATTTAGGGACTATGGTGATACAAAATCCAGGAAATAATTAATTTGATTAATGATCAATTCTGCCAAAAAGAATAGTACGCTACTAAACTATGTATAAGAAAAATATGTCTTACTTTCTTTATTGTTTAATAGGGGCTGATCGCCAAGACTTGAGAGAATCATTTTATAAAGTCGAGAATGTTTTGAATAATGTTTAAATAATGTGAGACTCAATTTCCACTGTTAAGCAAACTTTTATTTCAAACTAACCACTGTACCTGAAAATATAAAATAAATCACTTGTTGCACAGGACAGAATCAGTGGTTCCCAGACTTTTTAGAGTGGAGTACCCCCTGAGGTATTTCTGCTTAGGCCAACCCCCTCTCTTCCACTTAGACTGCACTTTTTCCATTAAAGGACAATATTTGCCCCCTAAATTGACTTTCCAATGCATGTCGACATGTGCCAATCACACCTGTGCTGATTTTAAAAACATTAATAATAACAGGTCTGTTAAGAAGTTAATACACATGTACACATGGGTTACGTTGTCTATTTTTGCTTTGCCAATAAAAAAAACTGTTTCAACCAAAGCATAAGCAGAACCTTATCTCTGCTTATCTCAGAGCAACACACAGTAGTGGTGTTTGGTGAATCAGTGAATCAGTTGAGTGAATGATTCAGTGACTCACCCAAAATACACTAATGGTGCTTTTCCACTGCGTGGTGCGACTCGGCTCGGCTCGGCTCGGTTTGCATTTCCACTACAGTTCAGTACCGCTTTAGAGTGGGTGGGATTGTTCACATGTCATTATAGTTGCCCTGCCTCTATTCTCCTGAAAAACTTTTTCATTCCGCATCGCCCCATCAAGCTTTCGCTGGATCCGCTCCTCTGCTATCAACGAGAGGAACGTCTGTACTTCCTCAACAGACAACAAAACAGCCACTTTTTGGTTGTTAAAAAGGTGCGCTTGTTCAAAACAGTTGTGTTCGATCCTTCGCTGGCTGTGCTGATTTAAATCTAGCGGTTCTGCTGTGTTTGTGTTGCAAGTTCAGTGTAGTGACGATTCTCTCCGGCCAATCCGTGATCAGCAGAGTCTACATGTAACGGTACGGTTCACTTGGAACGTCAACCGAGGTGGTACTAAAAAAGGTACCAGGTACTGTACCCAGTGGAAAACCCCCCAAAATTGAACCTTACCGTGCCGTACCATGCAGTGGAAAAGTGCCATAAAAGACCTACTGGTGCAATAAAACATTTCTTGTCAAAGAGCAACACACAGTAGTGTTGTTTTGTTCCTGAATGAATAAGTGTTTTAGAATGAATCAGTTGAGTGAAAGATTTGGCTTGAATGAAAATAGTTTTATAATATTGTAGTTTATATGATTCCGACCTACTCATATACTTAAACTCATGTAATGAAAGACACATCAGATGCCAGGGATTTTTACTTGTTTTTCTTTGACAAATTCAAATTCTACAAATTCTCAAATTCTTAAAATCTTCTGGCACCAGGTCTTCATTAATTACCCATCTCCTGTCTTACTATGCCTCCTTAACAAAAGGAAAAGTCATTTTGAATGGGGATCTACAAAAACTTGTACTCTCACACCAAGATCTGTAAAGAATGTGACATGAATTACCATTTAATAAATTCCTTTATGCTTTTGTTTTAGCATCTTTACACATTTGTGCATAAGCAGGAGATGGCAGCAGACACTCAGCCCTGCACACCAGACATATTAAACTTAACCATGTCTGCTAAGAGACATTCATATCATGCAGAATCACTCTAATCTGAGCTCTTGCCAATTAAAATGTGCCAAGCCAATGCGGTGTCCTAGGGTTACACTGTCACGGTAGAGAAGAGTCAGGATCCAAGTGCGAGTGCAAAGGTAAGGTTTATTTAGTAATCACAATAACGGAGACACAAGGTGATAATCCTCGGGTCCTGGTCAGAATCAGAGCTCCACTGAGAAATCCCCTCAACCACTGCGTTGACCAAACCAAGGAGAAGGCGGAAGATCCGTACCCTGACTGAGCGAGAACTGGAAACAGAGAACTGACAGGGAGACAGGAACATGAGAATAACGAACCGACAAACACACATTGAACAGAGTGACCTATAAAGGACTCGCTAACGAGTTGCAGCTGGCGCGCTCTGATTGAGCACCAGCTGCAAACACTAACGAATGACGTACGCACATACAACCACATGACAAGACGCAGAAAGACCGTCCGGACCCATGAACCGTGACAGAGATGAGGTGGGCCTGAAGACAGCTAGGGCCAACCTTTCCCGCGGCATCAGAGAGGAAAAAAGACAGTACTCCAGGAGGATAGCCCATCATTTCAGCGACAGCAGAGACAGTCGCTCGTCTCGCCCTGTTCGGATACTGTTTATCCCTCGCCTGGACCATCGCCTGTGTTTCGGATTAACCCTTTGGATTACCTTGTTTGGACACTGTTCGCCGGAGATCGACCACGCCTGTTCACTGGACTACTATTGTGTCTTGTCCTCAATATACCTGTTTGCCATTGTTTGACCCATGCCTGTTATTTTTTCTCTTAATAAAAGCATGCACATGGATCCGCTCGCTTCACGTCTCTGTCGCCCCATTACAGTGTGCTTTTTAAAGCAGTATGCGACAACAGTGGGAAACTCTGTATATTCATGCATTGTGCGCATGTCAAAAGATTAAATCTGATCAGAAGCTTGTGACATATAAACGCGCAATGGTGTAACTTTGGCTTGAGAAGTGGGGAGGACACAAAATGGGGGGAAATGTTTTCGATTTGAATCCCATTTCTTGCATGTACATACATTTAGGGACTATGGTGATACAAAATCCAGGAAATAATTAATTTGATTAATGATCAATTCTGCCAAAAAGAATAGTACGCTACTAAACTATGTATAAGAAAAATATGTCTTACTTTCTTTATTGTTTCATAGGGGCTGATCGCCAAGACTTGAGAGAATCATTTTATAAAGTCGAGAATGTTTTGAATAATGTGAGACTCAATTTCCACTGTTAAGCAAACTTTTATTTCAAACTAACCACTGTACCTGAAAATATAAAATAAATCACTTGTTGCACAGGACAGAATCAGTGGTTCCCAGACTTTTTAGAGTGGAGTACCCCCTGAGGTATTTCTGCTTAGGCCAACCCCCTCTCTTCCACTTAGACTGCACTTTTTCCATTAAAGGACAATATTTGCCCCCTAAATTGACTTTCCAATGCATTTTTTATCTTTATAAATAGAATATTAATGTTTAAAAAAAATGATAAAAAAGTGAAAAGTGATTCTTTTAAATACTAAAACCGCCAGTAGGTGGTTGTAAGTCACTGTCTTAATGCGTGAGTCATCGAGTCATTTGTTCATTCATTCATTCAGTAAGTGGCTGTAAATGAATCATTGAATCAATGACTTTCACGAACGATTCGTTCACGTAACACCGCAAAACTGCAAAACTCATTCGCGTACCGCCTCTGTCGCCTCACGTACCCAAGTTTGGGAACCACTAACCACATTAGCTCAGTCAACGTAGGCTAACATTAACAGGTGTAGACAGAAAATATGATTATCCTGACCTGAGCTAATTTACTGAATCAACCAACTCACATCTCCTTTCTTTCTTTCTTTCTTTTCATCCATGATGGCATTAAAGTCATCGGTTGCTGTTTCTGGCGTTTCACCGCTGACTGTGCCGCAATCGCGATACCCGCTCATTAGAACTTTCAGTGAGCTATTTTTAGAGTGTGCACGCGACGTTCCTGGACGCGCGTCTGTGCCCAGCTCGGTCCTGCTCCTCCATGGCGATGAAGGCGTGCGGTTAAAAAAAATCATAACAAACGAATTTGAAGGGGGGAGGGGGCACAAACGTGATTTTGAAAACGCCCCTGTAAACGCGCATATCAACCCGATCACTTTATTTAGCGTTCATGCAAACACTACGTTCGGATTCGTCAATCAGAATGAATTCATTCCGATGGAAACAAAAAGTGTCCATGTAAACGTACCTATTGTGAAAATGATTTCGAAAACAGATGAGTAAATCTGTAGCTCAACAGCCGATGCGGACAGTAACTAAGTACATTTACTTGAGTATTGAACTTAAGTACACTTTTTGAGTATCTGTACTTTACTTGAGTATATTTTTTTTCTGGGAACTTATGACTTTAACTTCACTACATTTGAAAGACAAATATTGTACTTTTCACTCCACTACATTTCTATCAAGGTCCTCGAAGTAGAAAGTCGTTAAGTAGCAGTTTTGAAAGTCAGTGGGTGATTTTTTTCTTCTCTAAAACGTGACTCAACAGTGGGAAACTCTGTATATTCATGCATTGTGCGCATGTCAAAAGATTAAATCTGATCAGAAGCTTGTGACATATAAACGCGCAATGGTGTAACTTTGGCTTGAGAAGTGGGGAGGACACAAAATGGGGGGAAATGTTTTCGATTTGAATCCCATTTCTTGCATGTACATACATTTAGGGACTATGGTGATACAAAATCCAGGAAATAATTAATTTGATTAATGATCAATTCTGCCAAAAAGAATAGTACGCTACTAAACTATGTATAAGAAAAATATGTCTTACTTTCTTTATTGTTTCATAGGGGCTGATCGCCAAGACTTGAGAGAATCATTTTATAAAGTCGAAAATGTTCACCATTAATGTTTTGAATAATGTTTAAATAATGTGAGACTCTATTTCCACTGTTAAGCAAACTTTTATTTCAAACTAACCACTGTACCTGAAAATATAAAATAAATCACTTGTTGCACAGGACAGAATCAGTGGTTCCCAGACTTTTTAGAGTGGAGTACCCCCTGAGGTATTTCTGCTTAGGCCAACCCCCTCTCTTCCACTTAGACTGCACTTTTTCCATTAAAGGACAATATTTGCCCCCTAAATTGACTTTCCAATGCATTTTTTATCTTTATAAATAGAATATTAATGTTTAAAAAAAATGATAAAAAAGTGAAAAGTGATTCTTTTAAATACTAAAACCGCCAGTAGGTGGTTGTAAGTCACTGTCTTAATGCGTGAGTCATCGAGTCATTTGTTCATTCAGTAACTAAGCAAGTGGCTGTAAATGAATCATTGAATCAATGACTTTCACGAACGATTCGTTCACGTAACACCGCAAAACTCAGCATTTTGTTCGCGTACCGCCTCTGTCGCCTCACGTACCCAAGTTTGGGAACCACTAACCACATTAGCTCAGTCAACGTAGGCTAACATTAACAGGTGTAGACAGAAAATATGATTATCCTGACCTGAGCTAATTTACTGAATCAACCAACTCACATCTCCTTTCTTTCTTTCTTTCTTTCTTTCTTTCTTTTCATCCATGATGGCATTAAAGTCATCGGTTGCTGTTTCTGGCGTTTCACCGCTGACTGTGCCGCAATCGCGATACCCGCTCATTAGAACTTTCAGTGAGCTATTTTTAGAGTGTGCACGCGACGTTCCTGGACGCGCGTCTGTGCCCAGCTCGGTCCTGCTCCTCCATGGCGATGAAGGCGTGCGGTTAAAAAAAATCATAACAAACGAATTTGAAGGGGGGAGGGGGCACAAACGTGATTTTGAAAACGCCCCTGTAAACGCGCATATCAACCCGATCACTTTATTTAGCGTTCATGCAAACACTACGTCCGGATTCGTCAATCAGAATGAATTCATTCCGATGGAAACAAAAAGTGTCCATGTAAACGTACCTATTGTGAAAATGATTTCGAAAACAGATGAGTAAATCTGTAGCTCAACAGCCGATGCGGACAGTAACTAAGTACATTTACTTGAGTATTGAACTTAAGTACACTTTTTGAGTATCTGTACTTTACTTGAGTATAATTTTTTTCTGGGAACTTATGACTTTAACTTCACTACATTTGAAAGACAAATATTGTACTTTTCACTCCACTACATTTCTATCAAGGTCCTCGAAGTAGAAAGTCGTTAAGTAGCAGTTTTGAAAGTCAGTGGGTGATTTTTTTCTTCTCTAAAACGTGACTTTCTTTTTTTCAGACAGTTTATCAGTAATCACTCTTGGGGCTACATGAAGTGATTTCCCAGTATTTTTTGAACACTGCCCAGTTGCAAACGTGATATTTATTTACAACAATTCAATAATAAGAAGTTAATATTGTGGTATATATTAGAAACAATATTGTCTGATTTTGCTAAATTGTGTATGTGAAAATATTACCTATAAAGCCACAGAAGAACTGTTGTGCATCTCCTAATAAAACACAAAAGTGAGATTTTAAGACTGGACACTATTTTAGTGCATGCTAAATGCTATTATATAGTCAAACAAATGAGGACATCAAAGAAGTCCTAAATTGTCAAGGTGGTCCGCAGTTTACTGGTGTGTACTCTGGTGAATGTCCCCAAAAGTGACATAAGTGTTATGTCACTTAGTGCAAAGTGTAAACTATTAAACATCTACAAATCATGCAATAATGTACCACTAAATAAGAAGTGTTTTGAGGGCTTAGCTAAACAGGCCAATTATAGACCATTAATAATCATTCTCATTTTTTATTAAATCATACTTTCATTTCACTAATCTTTTTTGTTTTTATTAAACACAAGAGGTCATTAATGATGCTTACATTATAACATGTGCAAATTCACACACAATGTATTTTTAATTTGGCCAGAATTGCAGGTGCCTGTCTTAATATCCAAGAATGTTTAGAGAAAATATGAAATAAGTTTAATGTTATTATAGATTATATAGGGTTTTATAATTAAATAAATCCGAATGGTCATCTAAAATTACCATTATTATCCCCTCCCGCTTTCCAAGCTAGAGTCCCCCCAGTGAATTTTGCCCATTTCCACCACTGCCTAAACCAATCGGTCTGCGCAGCTCTGAGTCTGCATGAAGACGAATACAGTAGATTACTAATGGTGTATGAGCAGTTTGATACGAGGGAGACGGACATTAGGCTTTGAATGCACATTTCTTCACAAAAGCAGATGGGCATGTTTACATTTGTTGATTTTTAATATGCGTTTAAAAAACATAAGCCACAAAAAGATGTAAAAGCATCCAAAATTGCTTGCCTTTTTAGTGTTTTGATTTGTTTGAATGGTTTGTCTAAGGTTTGAATAAAATCGATCTGATAATTGTCTCTGCGTATTATGAGCTCTTATGAGCTGTCATAAGCCCGCGCTGCCACCCCTCCCCCGCCTCACACGGAGCAGCTGTTCCAACAAACACTCAGGGTGAAGGGCACTGATTAAATAACACAATCATATAAGTCGTGATTTCTTTGTTTATCATTATTATTGTTATTTATTCTTAGAATATAAGAATATTAAGTGATCATATTAAGTTTAATAACCAAAAAGTTCTTAAAAGTATTACAAATCTAGATGACACATTCACATTTGGTTTAGAAATATTTTTTTCTTGACTTAATTAAGAACAGTTCATTCCAAAGCTGCAGTCTGCTGATGTGAAGTTAGAAGAGTTTGTCTGTGTTTTTTGCCCTTCCCCCACCTAAGCTAATGATGCCCTTCCCCCACACAGCAGCACACCAGACTGTTCATACACCTAAATGTGACCCTGCCTGTGAAAACCCAACTAAAGTCCTTTTTTTGTGATTTACCATTTTCTACATCATCCTACATAATGTAAAGAACATTCTTTGAAAATATAACCTTGATATCTTTACATATATATATATATAATACATCAATCTAAAACACGGCGCTCAAGTTCAAAGAAATTCAGCTTCTAAAAACAAGTCTCTAGACCTTGCGGTTAAAAAAAAAAAAAATT
>NW_015507670.1:53420-53729 GCF_001515645.1 Sinocyclocheilus grahami
TTATTCATTTTTGTTAATAAACGTTTTGTAAGCTAGTTATTGTATCTTACTGTTTTATTGTTGTTCTGCGTTTTAATTAAAAATAACAATGCATCCATGTTTTGTATAGATGTAGGCCTGTGCGAAACAGACAATTATCTTTTATTGTAAAACGTGACAAGATCGCGAAATCGAAAGTCGATTTGTGCTACCCTGTCAGATTGTTCTACCTCTTATTAAACAGTGTGTAGTACTTGAGACTTGCGCAACACTTTGGTAAAAATTCCCACGGGACGCGTGTTCCATAATGGATTAAAACTGTTAAAATAT
>NW_015507671.1:0-1037 GCF_001515645.1 Sinocyclocheilus grahami
TGTGCTGGCTGTGTGAGTGAGTGTGTGTGTGCTGGCTGTGTGTGTTGGCTGTGCTGTGTGTGTGTGTGAGTGTGTGTGTGCTGGCTGTGAGTGTGTGTGTGCTGGCTGTGTGAGTGAGTGTGTGTGTGCTGGCTGTGTGTGTGTTGGCTGTGTGTGAGTGAGTGTGTGTGTGCTGGCTGTGTGAGTGAGTGTGTGTGTGCTGGCTGTATTTGGCTGAGCAGTGAGTTGTGTGCTAGATTTCTCTCTCTCTCTGAAAACCTGGCAACCCTGGCTATGTTAACTGCCGAGGGCCATCTGGTCCAAAATAAGTAAAAATATATATAAGACTTCAACTGTAAATTATAATAACAAGAATAACGCTTATTAAATATTATAGTGAGTGTGTGTGTGCTGGCTGTATTTGGCTGAGCAGTGAGTTGTGTGCTAGATTTCTCTCTCTCTCTGAAAACCTGGCAACCCTGGCTATGTTAACTGCCGAGGGCCATCTGGTCCAAAATAAGTAAAAATATATATAAGACTTCAACTGTAAATTATAATAACAAGAATAACGCTTATTAAATATTATTATTATTAAATATGACAGCGGAGCAGAAACAGGCTCAAAAACCTAAGACTGGTGAAAGAATGCAACAATTTATTGCATTAGTTTTCCTAACACTACAACAAAAGGCAAAAGCTGGGAAAACATCTGTGAACTATATATAGCCGGTATAGCGGTGTGCATTCTCAGCTCTCTGATTGGATGAACAGCGAAGACCTCCTGACCCGGATGTGATTAGGCGGAAAGAGGAAGTCAGTAGTTTTTCCGGTGATGTGAAAACGCGCCGGGTACATCACGGGTGAGTAAAAGACTGATTGTCCGTATTAGCTTGAGTTAGAGTTTATAAGCGCGCTACTGAGGGGTTCAGCAGGTATTTATGCGTGTTTTGGAGCTGAACGTCATGTGACCGCAAGCGTGATGACGCAGTGAAACACTCAAAACAAACACTGAAACTTTTTCTGCAACTAACCGGCGCCTCTAGTGCTCACACACACAC
>NW_015507671.1:10849-45988 GCF_001515645.1 Sinocyclocheilus grahami
CACTCCCACACACTCTCACTCACACACACTCTCACTCACACACACTCTCACTCACTCACTCACTCACTCACTCACTCACACACACTCTCACTCTCTCACTCACACATACAGACTCACACTCACTCACTCACACTCACACACACTCTCACTCTCTCACTCACACACACTCACTCACTCACTCACTCACACTCACACTCACTCACACACACACACACTCACTCACTCACTCTCTCACTCTCTCACTCTCTCACTCTCTCACTCTCTCACTCTCTCACTCTCTCACTCTCTCACTCTCTCACTCTCTCACTCTCTCACTCTCTCACTCTCTCACTCTCTCACTCTCTCACTCTCTCACTCTCTCACTCTCTCACTCTCTCACTCTCTCACTCTCTCACTCTCTCACTCTCTCACTCTCTCACTCTCTCACTCTCTCACTCTCTCACTCTCTCACTCTCTCACTCTCTCACTCTCTCACTCTCTCACTCTCTCACTCTCTCACTCTCTCACTCTCTCACTCACACACTCACTCACTCACACACACACTCACTCACTCACTCACTCACACACACTCACGCACACACACTCTCTCACTCTCACTCACTCACTCACACACACTCTCACTCTCTCACTCTCTCACTCACACACACTCACTCTCTCACTCACACACACACACTCATTCTCTCACTCACACACTCACTCACTCACTCACTCACTCTCACACTCACTCACTCACTCTCACACACACACACACACTCACTCACTCACTCACTTTCTCTCTCTCTCACACACACACACTCACTCACTCACTCACTTTCTCTCTCTCTCACACACACACACTCACTCACTCACTCACTTTCTCTCTCTCTCACACACACACACTCACTCACTCACTCACTTTCTCTCTCTCTCACACACACACACTCACTCACTCACTCACTCACACACTCACTCACACACACACACACACTCAATCACTCACTCACTCACACACTCACACTCTCACACACTGCATTTATTTGATCAAACATAAAGTAAAAACAGTGATACTGTGAAAAATCATTATTATTTTTATTATCAGTGTTAAAAACAGTTTTTGCTGCTTTATATTTTTGTGAAAGCCATGCATTACCATTAGGGTAATATTTGGGATAAATAAGGGAAACGTTAAATTAGTACCTTTATTCAGCCAGGATGAATTAAATTGATCAAAAGTGCCAGTAAAGATATTTATGATTTTAGAGAAGATTTCTATTTTGAATAAATTCTGTTCTTATGAACTTTCTATTTATCTGTGAATCCTGAAAAATAAAATGTTTCACAGTTTCCACAAAAATATTGTGCAGCACAACTGTTTTCAACATTGATAATAATCAGAAATGTTTCTTGAGCAGCAGATCAGCATATTACACTGATTTCTGAAGATCATGTGACACTGAAGACTGGAGGAATGATGCTGAAAATACAGCTGCGCATCACAGAAATACATTACAGTTTAACAGATATTCACATAGAACACAGTTATTTTAAATCATCATAATATTTTTCAATATTGGTATTTTTACTATATTTGTAATCAAATAAATGCAGCCTTGGTGAGCAGAAGAGACTTATCTTCTGCTAAAAAACACTTCCAAACTTTTGAATGGTCGTGTGTTTATATATGGTATGCATAATTTCATATGATGCAAGGTGTTGGTTGTCGTCTGTTGAGGGAAGTTGTTGTCATCAAACTGTTAAGTGTGAGAAAGCTTGTTTAGCTGTTCTGTCAGTGAGCGGTGCTGTGATGCGTCTGGTCTCATGCACATGTGACGCTCTCTGGTCTTTAGCCTGATGACTCCCGGTTGTGTTCATGTGAATCCGCAGGGATCGTCTGGAGCAGCTGGAGCGCCAGCGGGAAAGAGAGCGCAAACTCCGTGAACAGCAGCAGAAAGAGCAGCGAGAGCAGCGCGAGCTGAAGGAGAGAGAGAGGAGAGCGGAGGAGCGCCGCAAAGAGAGAGACGCCCGCAGGGACGGTGTGTCCACACACTCACAGCAGCTGTATTAGGAACGCAAAACAGAAAGCCCCACTGTCATACTAAACTGTGCGCTTCACTTAGATTTCCCAGCATGTGCTTGTGAACACAGGAGAAACACACTCGCATTCAGTGGCAGCTGCTCTGAGTCACTTCACCAACTATCTTCAGACACAAACAAGATCTTAACTGCAACCCGCCAAAGTAAACGTTCAGTTTATCTTATAACAGATATGTATTTGCCAAAAAATAAAAGGAATTGTTAATTGTCGTTTAATTAAAATTGTTAATGCCTTCATTTGAGGACCACTGTTTTTGAATTAATTTTGTATTCAATAATAAATCCATAAAAATTCAAACGGACAACAAGGTGTTTATGAAAAAATAAAACTTTTCATAGGGCCCTATTATTGTTAACATTTTAATAAATTATTAAATTGGGAAAAGTCTTATGAATTCCATTAGATATCATTTTTGACCTCATTGATGAACATTTAATTAAACTTAAAAATGGAATCCAGAACGATTAAAATGAAAAACATGGAATTTGGGGAAACATTCATAGGACCCTAAATTGAACACAGGTTTCTTGTTTCCTTTAAGATGAGTTTCAGGATCTGCAGTGCGGTATATTCTCCTCTATTTTCAGACTCATGTCAGATATAGCCACTGAATGCCATGTGTTTGCATGTTGAAGTTGGTGGTTGTTGGCCAGAATTAGCTGCCGACTGGACCAGACATAAGGCTACAGTGGACTAACGAAAGGCTGACTGTGTTTCAGGGCCTGGGTCTCATCACAGAGGGGCTCCTGGAGAGGAGTATGCAGATAAGAGCCGCTCACGGCACCGCAGCCGCAGCCCAGTCCGTCAGCAGAGAGAGACCAAATCAGAGAGCAGTGAACAGCGGCGAGCAGGTTACGCTCCTTCTCCAGATAATACATCACTAGTACACTTCACGTCAAATACATCTGCCTGACTTCCAGTGGACGGTCATCAGCTCGTCTGTCTGCCTTCAGTAAATGTCCTGAAGAGAAATTCTGCATGTCACTTCAAGTCGCATTTATTTGGAGGGCACATTGACAGAACATTAATGTTTCTAATGTTTCCATGATTGATTCTGCATCTTTCCTGCTCATCTCTGTGAAGCTGCTTTGACACAGTGTATTGTATGAAGCGCTGCAGAAGTTAAGTTTGACTGTTGTCTTGCTATTTTTGTTTGCAGTGCGGGAGGGGAAGATGGAGGAAAAAAATCCCCTGTCTGATCTGCAGGACATCAGTGACAGTGAGAGGAAGACCAGCACACCAGAGTCATCGATGGGTACACCTCTCTCTCTCTGTGTCTGTGTCTGTGTCTGTGTCTGTGTCTGTGTCTGTGTCTGTGTCTGTGTGTGTGTGTGTGCGCGTGTGCGTATGCGTGAGTGAGAGAGATGCAGGTTGACTGTATTTGTTTTGTCAGGCTCTGGGACTGAGGATGAGGAAGGTGAGGAGAATGCTGAAGAAGAGTCCAGCAGTCAGAGTGAGGCAGAGGAAGAGGGCGAGTCAGGATCAGACACTGAGGGGTCTGAACACAGCGAAGGTTAGTAAACACACACACTCGCACACACTCACTCACACACACACACACACACACACACTATATTAAATAGATCTTCTGATTTAGTTCAGTCTGTTTTTCTGTGGTTCTCTCTGTGTTTTTGTTCAACAAAATGACTCAAAAACAGTACCAAAGCATCTTGCCATGCTGCCATTTATCTGGTTGGTCATCTGGTTAGATAAAAGAAAAATGCTTCAAATCATGGAATGACCCGTGATATGTTCTAGTCAAGTCACCATTATTTATGTAGCACTTTATACAGTACAGATTGTGTCGAAGCAGCTTCACAGAGAGAAACAGGAAAACAACAGAATCAGTGATGCAGACTTCATCAAATTAACAAGACAGTAGTGTCATCATTCAGCTCAAGTCAGTTCAGAGCTGATTCAATTCAGTTCAATAACTGGGTTAATGTTGCAAAACTAATCAATTAGGAGCAAATTTGATTAAGCTGTAAAGCTGAAAGCAACAGTGTCATGATCCAGCTCAGCTCAGTTCAGGTTTTGTTGTCAACTGATAGTTTCAGTGATATTGCTGAATATTAAGCGTCTCAAAAAAAAACAACTAAGCTAATTAAAGGCAACAGTGGCAAGGATCCCATACTCCGAATGATATCTGATTTCCACTGTAGAAAGTGTGTGTTCGCTGCTGTTTACAGCTGATTTGAGTAATGAATGTAGATCAGTCATCATGGAATTTCTTCTTTCTTTTTATATTCAGTTTATTTATAACTTTTGTTGATCAGGGTTGGGAATTAACAGGCACTGCCACCCAAAGGAACAAAACTGCCCACCGATTTCAAGATTGTGTACAGTGTACAATTAAACTGAATCTGTTACAACTGTCATGATTAAAGTGAAATGTAAAAATGAATGAAAAGCGTTGATTGCAGCATACATTTAGAACTATTCACGTTGCATCAAAGAATGGTGTTGTTTTTTGCAGCGCTGAGCATTATAACCATCACACATGTATGTGTAGAGTGCATGAATCATTATGCACTTTCCTATGTGTACATGCTTTATCTTTCTCAGCTGCCATGAGTGATGAAGTACAGTCAGAGGAGGAAGAAGAGGACCGAGAGAATGGAATCCACATTCCTCCCAGTGAGCATTTCATCAACAGTGCTTTATTTTTTTGTGACTTTAAAGGTATAATTTGATATGATAATTTACTCTCGTCAAATATCTTTCGCGTTAGTCTGTGTGTGCTATGTGTCGTGTTGCTGTGACAGTTCCAGAGTCCCGGTTCGATCATGACTCGGAGGTGAGCGGTGAGGAAGAGGAAGAAGAGGGAGCCGAGGAGGCGGGAGACGTTACCCCACAGTCTCCCTCTCATTCAGCCACTCCTGAAGACAACTACGTCCCCGAATTGCCGCCCGTCTCGCCCGTAGAGCTGAAGAGAGAGCTGCCCAAATACCTGCCGGCTTTACAGGTGCACATGCTCGCACACAGCTGTCAGCTTTCACGCTCACTCCAGCGCAGGTGTGTGAGCTGGTGTCCCGCTGTGTGCAGGGCTGCCGGAGCGTGGAGGAGTTCCAGTGCTTGAACCGCATTGAAGAAGGCACTTACGGCGTCGTCTACAGAGCCAAAGACAAAAAGACGGATGAAATCGTGGCCCTGAAACGACTGAAGATGGAGAAGGAGAAGGAGGGCTTTCCCATCACTTCCCTCAGAGAGATCAACACCATCCTGAAGGCCCAGCACCCCAACATAGTCACCGTCCGGGTCAGAAAACACTAGCGTTCACTGTGTAAAGAATAGCTCTCATTTAGATCAGGGTTTCTGCAGGGCTAAAAAGTCTTCATTCATCCGTTCATAATGCAAGGCCTTAAAAAGAGCAGAAAGTCTTGAATTCATGCAGTCGTGGCATTAATAAATGTTGCGTGCATTGCGATCACATTTCCAATAAAAATATGTACATGCACGTGATGCATTTTCAAAAACTGAACAAAATGAAGTTAGTTAATGCTTAAAATGAGAACAAATATCTGTAAGCGGGTATAATGAAAAGCCCATTGGCAGACACAGTATTTGCTTTTGTTTTAATCATGAACGCACATCATTTAAATCAGTTTCTCTCCATTTGCTTCTCAGGTGAATCTTGATTTAAGAGTCTGGAGATATTTGCACTGGAAAACATGACAAAAATAGGGGGGGTGGGGTTAAGTAATGGAGATCTGTTAAAGTTTTGTTTTCAAACTTTGAAGCATTTCTAATGCAAGACATTTACATTTAGAGACCGTATCGACTTGTGTTCCCTTTAGTTTATTCAATACATGGTCCTAAAGTCTTACATTTATCTGCAGAAACCCTGACAGTAGGCATTTCACTTTATTGAATGGATCTAATTATTTAATAGATTATACATTCTTAACACCTGCATGTGCTTTCTGGCTGTTTTAGGAGATCGTCGTGGGCAGTAATATGGATAAAATCTACATAGTGATGAATTACGTGGAGCATGATCTGAAGAGTCTGATGGAGACCATGAAACAGCCCTTTCTGCCCGGTATGACCCTAAAGCATGCAGAATAATTCATCATGTTGCACTGACATCTTTGCCATAATGAGGCGGTTCTCTTCTGTTTCCTGCGCAGGCGAGGTCAAAACGCTGATGATCCAGCTGCTGAGAGGTGTCCGTCATCTCCATGACAACTGGATCCTTCACCGTGACCTGAAGACCTCCAACCTGCTGCTGAGCCACAAAGGCATTCTAAAGGTCAGTCGTCACCCGCTGAGTTCACACTGTGTTATAGCGATCGCCGTGGTAGTAGTGTTCTTTAATAATGATGCAGGATATTAACTAGGATGTGAATGTGTTCTGTAGATCGGAGACTTTGGTTTGGCTCGAGAGTACGGCTCTCCGCTCAAGCCCTACACTCCAGTGGTGGTCACACTGTGGTACCGCTCACCTGATCTGCTGCTGGGGGCAAAGGTCAGTGGACGACATCAGTGACATCGGTTCCCACCATTTTTTGTTTGTTCTGATTTTTTAACAAAACTAAGCCTTTAAGACAGACCATGAGCTCAGAGATTAAGTTTTAAATGATGCTTCTGTAGAGTCTACAAAAAATACCACATTTGCAAACCAGAAGACAGATCTGTCCGTCAGAGAAGTTGCTATAATCATAGAATACAGCAGATATATAGTTTCTTCACAGTAAGTGTCAGATATATTGGTTCTTGTGCTGAAATGTTTTGTTTTGAATGTTTGTAAATTATAGTTTTCATACTGTGTGTGAAAGCTGATTTCATGTTATAAAGCTGGTGGACGGTCACTGTTGCTCACTGGACTCAGATGTTTAGCCGTCTTGTTTGAATCGCTCTCGTGTTTCTTCCTCTCAGGAATACTCCACAGCTGTGGACATGTGGTCGGTCGGCTGTATATTTGGAGAGCTGCTCACGCAGAAACCTTTATTCCCTGGCAAATCTGAGATTGATCAAATCAACAAAGTTTTTAAGGTATGCTTCATCACATCCTGAATGTCTCGAGTCAATTAAATCTATATTTTTCTGCTTTCTGATAAGCACTATTATCAACTCATCAGGAAGAAGTGTTGATGTTGATCTGTAAGTGCAGCTGCTGATAATCATATCCATGAACATTTAGGGGGTTTTTAAATGTTGGTTGAGCAGACGAATCCTCAGTATGATGGGAATATTTCGAACACCTCCGATTAGTGGTCGACTGACTGGTTTTTGTTGGCTGATGACTGTATTTGGAGAGCTTTGTGGCCCATATATACAGTTTAATAATGGTAAATAAACACTTGTTTTACAGCATTTACATATTCATTTACAGGTTTTCCCATGCAAACACAAAGTGCTGTATAGAATGCTAGATTTGGAATAGTGCAGCCCAAAACTTACTATGTTGAATGGGGGCCTAGATACAGATAGATATTCAATAAATGTCTGCTAATGTCAATGAAGAGGTCAAAAGCTTTTTGACCTGATTATGATGCATGCAACCACTCAAAAGCATACACTCCACAACTTTCACTAGTAGAGTTAGTATGTAGTAGAAGTATGCAGAGATTATGCAAAATTACATTCTTTACTCACATGTGACACAGATCAGATATCGTTGAATATATGTAAATACAAAAATCTGCACAAGATCTGATTTTTATTTGTTTATTTATTCTGGTCTCAGCCACTTCCCAATGTGGTTTTTTAATCGGATACATATCCGATATCTGCATCTAAACACGTATAACAGTATGCCATTGGGATTCCAACCAATCACAAGGTGAGGGCGACACGTTTGCCCAAAAAGATAACTTGACTCTGTTGTATTACCAGTTTTCTGTATACACTTGCACGCTGAGGCAGAAACTTTGTATCTATCAGTAAGAGATTGCGCGCACACAGAAACATTCAGGAGCACAGAAAGCATTTTAGCCGCTGCTAAAAAAAATATCTTCACTGCTAAAAGCTAGGGATGTAACGATTCACTCAACTCACGATTCGATTCACGATTTAATTTTTTTTATAAAATGAGACTTAAGACAAATTATAAATTAAATGTGTTCTTTTATTATTGCTTGGACAAAATGCTGCACATTTCTTTGTGAAATTGAAATATAACACTATAATAATATATTAATATAGCACTTGTAAATTATAGCTCTTTTGTTGGTTTTGATTGCTTCTATTGTCCTCATTAGTAAGTCGCTTTGGATAAAAGTGTTTGCTAAATAACAAAATTGAAATATAATGTAAATGTAAATAACAAAACTACATTGAAATTTTAAAACAAGCCCCAAATCAAATAAATAACACAAATCAAATAAATCTCTTCATATAAACAAACTAAGGCTTTGTCTGTGCTCTTAACATTTAAAATGAGAGGCAACCACTGCATTTTAATCTTGATCCAAACAAAGATGCTGCATACATGAGCAGTTTGAGTTTTTCAGAAAAGCAGGCTTTAAAGAGACAGGAACTAAATCAGAGATTTCAGGCTGAGGGTGAAAAGAGGTGCTGCAACAAAGTACAGTATGAGAAAAATCACGAGTTTAAATCAGATAGATGCATTGTAACAGAGGAGCGTAATATGGACGCTTTAAAACAGTTAATGTACTGGAGGACCTGACATGTGTGTGTGTGTGTGTGTAGGACTTGGGCTCTCCCAGTGAGAAGATCTGGCCGGGATACAGCGAGATGCCTGCGGTGAAGAAGATGACTTTCACAGAATATCCCTACAATAACCTGCGCAAGCGCTTCGGAGCACTGCTGTCCGACCAGGGCTTTGACCTCATGAACAAGTAAGAGCGCACACAGTGATTTTAATTCAGTTTTATATTTACCAGAAATATTTCTGTTTTTAATTACATATAAAGTTTTCTTAACCAGTTCAATTTGCAAGAAGCCGGTAATCAAACCTTTATAATGTAATGCACTTTTGCACAACATCCACATTAACTGCACAACTTTAAACATGGTGCACACATACACACAATACAGAGCTACTATATTCTGAAATCCTATGAGTAGATCTTCTAACTTGTTTAGGAATACTTCACCCAGAAATGAAAATCTGCTGAAAATGTGCTCACCCTCAGGTCATCCCAGATTAGGATGAGCTTGTCTCTTCATCAGGTTTGTAGAAATGTAGCATTGTATCAGTGTCTCAGCAATGGATGCTCTGCAGTGAATGGGTGCCGTCAGAATGAGAGTCCAAACAGCTGATAAAAACATCACAATAATCCACAGCACTCCAGTCCATCAGTTAACATCTGGAGAAGACAAAAACTGAAACTAATCCAGCATTAAGAAGTTTAATGTCCATAATCCATAATAACGCTTCCTCCTGTGAGAAAGGTTGCAAGTTCTGGTGTGAATCAGGAGAGAAATCTGCACCGATCAAGCAGCGTTTAAACAGCTCTAAACAAATATGTGGCTGGATTTTGATGTGAGAGACAACAGGAGATGCACTTTTTCACTGGAAGAAGTGTTATTATGGACTCATATTTTAAGCAATGGTTTGACGTTAAAATGTCTTGATGGGTTTGTTTGTTACAAACATGCAGCTTTCCACTTCACAAGATGTTAATTGATAATTTGCTAAAATAACCAGTACCATTATATACATTGTGTCAATTTAACCTTGCTCCTTTGTTTATCGTTCCTACAGTGACACAAGACAGTAGCAGTTTCCACATCAGCTGCTCTTGACAGTTTTTCTTGCATGTCTGCTTTCTGTCTCAGGTTTCTGACATACTGCCCTGCCAAGCGGATCAGTGCCGATGAGGCACTTAAACACGAGTATTTCCGGGAGTCGCCGCTCCCCATCGAGCCCTCCATGTTCCCCACATGGCCGGCCAAGAGCGAACAGCAGCGGGTGAAGAGAGGAACGAGCCCGCGACCGCCAGAGGGAGGACAGGACTTCAGCCAGCTGGTACAGTCCACATGAAATCAGAAAATGAAATCAGTACATGATTCAGCAGCGCATGTATGAAAAAAGCTAGATTCATGCTGCACTGCAGCTTTCTTCACACTGTTTGAAATCAATCAGTTCTGTCTCTGTTGACCAAGAGGAGGCACAATTCAGCTCTTTGTCTTCTCGTGTCGTCATGTTTGTCTTCCTAAAACTCCTGGTTGTTGTTTCTCATTCTCATCTCTCTGTTGTCCTCTTCAGGGTGATGATGATCTTAAAGATACTGGTTTCCACTTGACCACTGCTAACCAGGGTGCCTCCAAAGCTGGTCCAGGATTCAGCTTGAAGTTCTGAGCTCCGGCAGCCAGCAGGCTTTCTTTGCGTGTGTCTGACACGATGCTGAGACTCATTTAGAGAACGAGCATCAGAGAGCAGTTCACTGGACTTCACTGAGACACACAGACTCTGGGGAACCATTTTCTTTTTACAAGCACCGAGGACCTCCATGAAGTTCAAGTGCTTTAAATTCCTCATGTTCATCTGAAATATAATGTGTTGGTTGGTTCTGCTTGGTTTGAAAACGAGCAGCAGATCAGCATTTTCAGATTTTCTCTTTTATTTTTTACTCTTCGTCTGCAGTTGTAGCTGGGAATAGGATGTTGAAAATCCATTTTTGTGACATATGAATATGAAATAAAACAGTTTTAAAAACATTTATACCACGGTCTGTCTGAATACTAGATTCTGATCAGCTGGAAGGTGTGCATTAAAGTCGTTGAATGCACAAATAGTTTGTAGTGATTTTACTTTCGCTCACAAAGGGAGGCTAAATAGTGTAGTGATGGGAACTCGTGGCACAGATGACGTTGTGATTTTCGGATCACATGTCACTCTAGATATGGTTACGAGTCCATCAGATGACCACTTCCCCCTCTCTTAGTTGTACTAGTCAAGGACTTTAACCATGGCAGTAGGAGAACACTCCCAACAGGGGGCTGCTCAATCATTCAGAATGAATGCAAACTGAAGGGACTTGGTCAACTGGTTTATCTGAAAGAATGGTGGGATATCTAACTTGAAGAGCACCAGCAATTCAAGTTTAAAATAGTACAAGCTAAATAAAAAAGAGGGACATAGGATTTTTTTTTTTTTTTTAAGAAAAATTCAGCAGGATGCCGTTAAGTGTTCATGGAAGAGACGAGTTTCAGTTGTTTCTTGAATATTGTCAAAAGATTTGTTGTTCCAGATGGGGGTGGGGAGATCATTCCACTAGCAAGGAATAGTGAATGAAAATGTTCTGGAAAGTGATTTTGTGCTTCTCTGTGATGGCGTCGCTCACTTACTCAGACTTCTGGAGCAGATGAAGACTCGTAAGAGTGAGGAGGAAGTAGACGGGTGCTGAGCCTATGGCTGTTCTACTGTATATGCAAGCATCAATGTCTTGAACTTGATGCGAGCCGCAACCGGTCGCCAGTGCAAGGAGATAAAGAGAGGTGTGATATGGGCACTTTTGGAATCGTTGGAAACTAGTATAGAAATGATAAGGGCCTGGACAAGAAGTTGTGCAGCATGCTCCATTTAAAAGGGCCTGATGTTTCTGATGTGCAATGCAAACCTGCATGATTGAGCCGTCTTTTCAATGTGGTCTTTGAAGGTCAGCTGGTCATCAAAGATTACACCAAGATTTCTGACCAAAGTCGATGGGGTAATTGTAGAAGAACCTAGCTGGATGGTGACATCATGCTGTAGAGTTCAGAGGCAGGGAAGACGAGAAGCTCAGTCTTTGCCAGGTTGAGCTGTAGGTGATGATCTTTCATCCATGCCGATATGTCCGCCAGGCAGCCTGAGATCCGTGCAGCTACCGTTGGATCATCTGGTTGAAATGAGAGATAGAGCTGTGTGTCATCAGCATAGCAATGGTAGGAGAAACCATGTGCCTATAATGATGGGTCCCAGTGATTTAGTGTATATGGAGAAGAGGAGGGGTCCAAGAACGGATCCCTGAGGAACCCCATTGGCCAGTTGATGTGCTTTGGATACCTCTCCCCTCCAGGTAACCCTGAAAGACCTACCTGTGAGAAAGGATTCAAACCAGTGCAGTGGAGGTCCTGTGACGCCCAGTGAAGAAAGGCTGGACAGAAGGATCTGATGGTTGATGGTGTCGAAACCTGCAGACAGATCTAACTAATGATTTGAAATCAGCTTTCGCAATCAGCAGGGCTTCAGTGACCAACAGTCATGTAGTCTTAGTTAAGTGGCCATTTAAATCCTGACTGGTTAACATCCAGCTGGTCATTCTGAGAACACAGGTCTGTAACTTTCTTCTTCTGAAGTGTTTAGTGTGGGGGGTTTTTTTATCAGTGACCCCACCTGAGCCTGCTTGAAAGCGTTGGGGAAAGTGCCTGTGAGGTCAGATGTGTTGATGGTGTGTGAGTGCTGGTAGAAGTGTAGGAGAGACTGCTTGTGCTTGCAGAAGGTGTGAAGGGATTGGGTCTGGAGTAGGGTTGGGTATCGTTTGAATTTGATCGATTCCGATTCTGATTTTGCCTATGCTTAAAAAAAAATACCACAGCAAAAACAACTAGATTCATATAAATTTAAAGTATTAAAGTGTTAAAGACCAGTAAACAGTCAGTAATAAGATGGGAACAAACTAATTAATTTGCAATATCATAAATAAATACAACTGGACAAAATTTCAGGTACAGAAACTGTAATTAACAGTTTAAAAACACTGCATAGATTTATTTTCATAAATAAAATATAAATTAATCAATTAAAGTTATTAAATATATTCAGTCAAGATCAGTGCGAGCCGCAACCGGTCGCCAGTGCAAGGAGATAAAGAGAGGTGTGATATGGGCACTTTTGGAATCGTTGGAAACTAGTATAGAAATGATAAGGGCCTGGACAAGAAGTTGTGCAGCATGCTCCATTTAAAAGGGCCTGATGTTTCTGATGTGCAATGCAAACCTGCATGATTGAGCCGTCTTTTCAATGTGGTCTTTGAAGGTCAGCTGGTCATCAAAGATTACACCAAGATTTCTGACCAAAGTCGATGGGGTAATTGTAGAAGAACCTAGCTGGATGGTGACATCATGCTGTAGAGTTCAGAGGCAGGGAAGACGAGAAGCTCAGTCTTTGCCAGGTTGAGCTGTAGGTGATGATCTTTCATCCATGCCGATATGTCCGCCAGGCAGCCTGAGATCCGTGCAGCTACCGTTGGATCATCTGGTTGAAATGAGAGATAGAGCTGTGTGTCATCAGCATAGCAATGGTAGGAGAAACCATGTGCCTATAATGATGGGTCCCAGTGATTTAGTGTATATGGAGAAGAGGAGGGGTCCAAGAACGGATCCCTGAGGAACCCCATTGGCCAGTTGATGTGCTTTGGATACCTCTCCCCTCCAGGTAACCCTGAAAGACCTACCTGTGAGAAAGGATTCAAACCAGTGCAGTGGAGGTCCTGTGACGCCCAGTGAAGAAAGGCTGGACAGAAGGATCTGATGGTTGATGGTGTCGAAACCTGCAGACAGATCTAACTAATGATTTGAAATCAGCTTTCGCAATCAGCAGGGCTTCAGTGACCAACAGTCATGTAGTCTTAGTTAAGTGGCCATTTAAATCCTGACTGGTTAACATCCAGCTGGTCATTCTGAGAACACAGGTCTGTAACTTTCTTCTTCTGAAGTGTTTAGTGTGGGGGGTTTTTTTATCAGTGACCCCACCTGAGCCTGCTTGAAAGCGTTGGGGAAAGTGCCTGTGAGGTCAGATGTGTTGATGGTGTGTGAGTGCTGGTAGAAGTGTAGGAGAGACTGCTTGTGCTTGCAGAAGGTGTGAAGGGATTGGGTCTGGAGTAGGGTTGGGTATCGTTTGAATTTGATCGATTCCGATTCTGATTTTGCCTATGCTTAAAAAAAAATACCACAGCAAAAACAACTAGATTCATATAAATTTAAAGTATTAAAGTGTTAAAGACCAGTAAACAGTCAGTAATAAGATGGGAACAAACTAATTAATTTGCAATATCATAAATAAATACAACTGGACAAAATTTCAGGTACAGAAACTGTAATTAACAGTTTAAAAACACTGCATAGATTTATTTTCATAAATAAAATATAAATTAATCAATTAAAGTTATTAAATATATTCAGTCAAGATCAGTGAATGATTTTCTTTTGTTCTTTGATTAACATTAATGACAGGCAGCGCGTTTATTAGGCTGCTGTCTCTTAAATTAAATTATCTAAAAATACTGTTCATGTGTGTTTTCTTTCTCATCTGTTTACATTCACGTAAGACAAAAACGGCTGCGTTTATGATGATATACTGACGTAGTTTTCTGCATATTGGTCGACAAATATGAAAGTCCGTTTCGGCCCGGAACAACCTTTTCTACAGTGGAAATACACGGTACGGTTCGAGAACGGACACAAACCGGGAAACCGTACCGCGACCTCTGTTCTCTGTGCTTGCGCTTCGTGTGCGCTGCACGCAAACAGGGCGCAAGTTCTTTCCGTTCCTGCACTTAAATAGTTTTTAATCACATTAAAATGTCAGTCAAGATCAGTGAATGATTTTCTTTTGTTCTTTGATTAACATTAATGACAGGCAGCGCGTTTATTAGGCTGCTGTCTCTTAAATTAAATTATCTAAAAATACTGTTCATGTGTGTTTTCTTTCTCATCTGTTTACATTCACGTAAGACAAAAACGGCTGCGTTTATGATGATATACTGACGTAGTTTTCTGCATATTGGTCGACAAATATGAAAGTCCGTTTCGGCCCGGAACAACCTTTTCTACAGTGGAAATACACGGTACGGTTCGAGAACGGACACAAACCGGGAAACCGTACCGCGACCTCTGTTCTCTGTGCTTGCGCTTCGTGTGCGCTGCACGCAAACAGGGCGCAAGTTCTTTCCGTTCCTGCACTTAAATAGTTTTTAATCACATTAAAATGTGAATGCAGGAATCGTTAAGAATCAAAATGCACGCGTCTTATCGAATACCCGGTTCTTGGAAATTTGGAACCGGTTCTAAAATGGAACCGGTTTTCGATACCCAACCCTAGTCTGGAGGTGGTAGGATGAAGTTGAGATACAGAGCAGAAGTTTAGATACGTCCGCCTCTTTAAGGACAGAGAAGAAGGAGACAAGGTTGTTAGCTATGGATGTGGTTGATCTGAGTTCTTGGCTGTGTGAAGCTGAAATCTTGACATTTTGATGTACTTGTACCATTTTCTCTCAAATCAAAGCGACAAGTACCTGCTGGCCTGGAGGAGAGAGGGCAGATATTGTCTATACAGGATTGTTAATGTGGAGCATAAAGTGTCTGTGGCAGTATTCACATCTATTGATGAGAACTGGGTGGGAGAGGGAAACAAGGATGACACTACAGAGGAGAGGTGAGAAGGAGAAAGGGAACAGGTTTCGTCAGAACAAAACTGGCGGAACGGTTGGTAGAGCACAAAAAGAAGGAAAGATGAATGTAGCACTTGAGTGGCATGGATTACCTTTGTTTGGGTTTGAAACTTTCATGGTTATTGTCATTTCAGAGCTCGACGTACCCAGTCTCCCTTCACTTTCAGTATATGGAAGAGCAGCCAGCATATTCTTCAAAAATCCTCCTCCTGTGTCCTGCGGGTGTGTGTCCTATGGGTTTGGAGCAATATAGCAGAATATTATTTTGTGTGAGAAAATCTTCAGTAGAGAAAATTTCCAAGTCATTTTTCTAAAGTGAAAACCCCACTTGCTCCTCGCATTATATAAGGTCTCTAATCGTTTGTTTCCAGCTGTAAAAGGGGAATTCAGGAGTGAGCCGTCTACCCTCATGACCATTTATTTTCCACTAGCTTTTCCACTCTTTAAATTGCTGCCATGTCTACAAGATTCCAAATAAATGTTCTGTGGCCTATAATGTGAGCCAGTGTGCTGATGGGTGGCATCTTACACAAGGTGAAAATTAAAATCAGGACTGACTACCCCTTTGTTTTAGAAATGAATTGAAACCACAAACTAGAATAAGCTTTGGATCACTACCAGCGTTTAGTACAGTTGATTATTTCTATGAAATGACTGTCTGAAAAGAAAATGCTAGTGGAATATAGTCAGAGAACAGTCGTGTTGGTCAGCTGTGTAATACAAGAAGACACTTGGATACACCGAAACATACAATGGAGTCCAAAGGTAAGAAAACACTGGGCATTTTAAAGCAAGACATCCGTGCTTTAAGATTGAATTTAAAGATTCATAAGTTTAACGATTAATAATGATGTAAAATGAACATAACTTAAGAACATCTCATTTCTGGATATCATGAATCATCAGGTTTTGTTCATGCCAACTCTAGTGCTGCTGTCATTAAAGCAAAAGAGAGACACTAATTAGTAAGACATTCAGAAATTAATGTACTTTTTTTCAGTTTGATTGGTTGTAATTAAAATTCACATTTTCAAGAATGAAGCCGTTTCACCAGCGTTTTCAGACTTTTAGACCCCACTGCATTTTTTCCCCAAACTTCATACATTTTTTTAAATGGATTTGAACGTTGGTTGGCATTCTGGAGGAATCAAAGGCTTCAAATGATAGAATAAATTGTTTTATTTGGCAAATAAGAAAATGATGTAAAATGAACATAACTTAAGAACATCTCATTTCTGGATATCATGAATCATCAGGTTTTGTTCATGCCAACTCTAGTGCTGCTGTCATTAAAGCAAAAGAGAGACACTAAATAGTAAGACATTCAGAAATTAATGTACTTTTTTTCAGTTTGATTGGTTGTAATTAAAATTCACATTTTCAAGAATGAAGCCGTTTCACCAGCGTTTTCAGACTTTTAGACCCCACTGCATTTTTTCCCCAAACTTCATACATTTTTTTAAATGGATTTGAACGTTGGTTGGCATTCTGGAGGAATCAAAGGCTTCAAATGATAGAATAAATTGTTTTATTTGGCAAATAAGAAATGTATTTACAACGCACACAAGTAAAAACCCTGATATTAAAACATTTGGCAATGTGTATGTATGAACTGACATTAATATGTGCCCAAGTGAGTGATGTTCCACAGTACTGTGGTGAACTTTAACCCTGATCCCGTGGTTTCCTCGATGCGACAGCTATCCTGAGATGAGTGATGTCAGCGCCTTCTCTTCCAATCAGGAGACAAGCATGAGAGGATGATGCTGTGGATCTAGTCTGAGCTAATGTTCTGGATATAATTTGTGCTCTAGGATTATGTCAGGTCCTCAGAAGCGCACTCGTACCCTCCAAGAGTACGTGGTCAGCACCTTGTTCTTCTTCCTCACGATGCAGGTGTATGTGCCCTCATTGATGGCATTTGCCACAATAGTGATGTGGTCGTCTTTCAGGGAAATGTAGCCGGGATGAGAGAAGTCCAGAAGTTCACCATCTTTATACCAACTTTCAATGTAATAGAATACTTTAGGTTAGGACAATCGTAACAAACACATATCTCACATATGCTTCAAAACATTTTCCCTTTGAAAAAACATCCAGATTCCAAACTAATCTTGCAAATCATCAGAATTAACTTCACATACAGGGCCTGTAAAAAGACTTCTTCATGTTTGTTTTACAGCATTGAGTCTCAACGGAATTAAGTGATTGACAGAAAATGACTCCTGGAGGCACACCAATAGTGTACATTTTCAACTCGTGATCGTGTTAGTAGAGACTCCAAGACCTGAAATGGATTGGTCATATAAGGGAGACATCCAAAATGTGTACTGTTGGAGTGCCTCCAGAACTGGGCTGGAAAAAGTGATCTGAAAGATTTACAAAGACCAGTCCAAAATAACAAATTTCATAAGAATTAAACTCTGCGGTACAGTGGACCTACAGAGACCCAGAGTTGCCCAAACCTGATTTAAACATGCAGGAACGCTTCTCACAATAATAATTAAAAAATTCTTAAGATTCACTACAGGTGCATCCACAGATGAATTTAATCTTGTTCTAATGTTAATGAATTTGGATTATTCTAAATGAGAGACCGCATGTTTGGGTTAAGTAATTTGCATGAAAAATATGGCCAGACCAGACAGGTCTCCCTATCAGACAGGAGTGTCCAATCCTGCTTCTGGGGCCAAACGTCCCGCAGAGTTTAGCTCCAGCCAGCTCCAACACACTTCCCTGGACATTTCTAGTGAGTCTGAAGACCTTGATTATCTGCTTCAGGTGTGTTTGTTCAGTGGCTCTCCAGGAACACGTTTGGACACTGCACACTGTTATAAGGGTTTTCCGTACCACCTCACCTCTCCTAGGAATATATTTGTCCCAAATTATTGTTAATGTACATAATCACTTCACCCTATGCTGGAGGATCATGCATTGTGCATTGTCAAGTAAAATGTGTCTTTCTGTGGCTTGAATAAAGTCTGTATGCGTCATATAGAGAGCTATGATAATATATATTACTCTTTCTCTGTTCGTTTGCCAGACCGGTCTTTTTTTTCTTCTTTCAAACAACGAACTTTAAACTCATCAATACCCCTTTGTTCATTCTTGAAGTGAACCTTTGCTTGTTTGGTGCATGGATTAATTGTTCTGGACTGCTTTCTTGAACTGAATGCGATGTGTGAGATACCTGTGCATTGTCCTAGCTGTGGCACGGCTCTGCGCAGCGCTTTTTGTCTGGTGTGCAACCACCTTAATGGGGTGAATATTTCTGTCAAAAACACCAAGTGAAATCCTCTGTGCTTCAATGTTGTAGAACAATAAAACATGAAAACTACTAAGGGGCAAATACTTTTTATAGGCACTGTAGTAAACTGCTTTTCAGAATCAGCATGGGTATGCAAACCAGTCAAAGTTACTATAATAATATGTGTGTAGAAAAGCAAGAACTCACTCGATTTTGCCTTTCTTGGCTGCTATCTTCTTACCACAGCGGAAGGTGAGGTTCTTTCCCTCCACAACAAACTTGTGTTTTGTCCGTGGGGGAGTTGGGGTTGGCGGAGCAGTGGGAAATGGGAATTCTGTTTGAAAAATAAAATGAGATGAGATTGTACAACTGATTATTTGTCCAGAACATAATGGTAACTAGCAGTAAAATAAACTAGCATTACTCCTGTTGTTTGAAAGTCTTTCTAACTGTTCTCTTGTTCACTCCTAGTGTTGCAGTTGACCTCCCTCACCCCAACCATCTCTATTCATAGACCTACTACATTTTTGGAGTGGCAGCATCGCTGAAGTCAGAACATGATGCCAGTGTTATGTACTGTAGGCTGAGGAATCAGACAATTCTCCACTTTTTGTGTGCATTGTTGTAGGTAATCTTATTTAGACTATATATATTTATTTCAATTCTTAAATTGGATGATTAGCTTGCACTAAGTCATATATGACTGCACCATAAGGACTGCCCTAATTTCGCTGTATTGGATAGTGACAATAAAGAATCTTGAAAATCTCTGTGCATCTAAAACACCAAAGCCCACATCACATTTGAATTTTCGTATTCTGTCAGGTGAAAGGATAAGGGTCTACAAATTAAATAGCACACATGCCCACTTGTGATCATGAATGCTTGTATGTGGAGTGTCAACTCATGATCATGTTAGTAGAGACTCCAAGACCTGAAATGGATTGGTCATATAAGGGAGACATCCAAAATGTGTACTGTTGGTGTGCCTCCAGAACTTGCCTGAAAAAAGTTATCTGAAATAATTACAAAGATAAAGTCCAAAATAACCAATTTCATAGGAATGAAACTCTGCAGTACAGTGGACCTAGAGGGACCAAGAGTTGCCCAAACCTGATTTAAACATGCAGTATTGTATGTGGAGTTTGACTGCGCAGTCATAGTATGCATGCATCAAGCATATCCATCCGTGCTCACGGTGAATGGATGGAGTATACGTTAAAAGGCAGTGTTCAAAAAAAAATCAGAACAGAGAAAATTAAGTATACCTGGTTGTTAAAACTGTAAGACTTACTGAAACCCGTCTCTCTGGGAAACTAATGTCATAATCTACAATCTTGATTCGGGTGCAGCTGGGAACTTTATGGGTCTTGCACTTGCCAAGCAGCTTAACGCTTCATTAAAGCTACCTCTGACTATAACTTGTTGGATGGGATGCCCCTGGGATCTGGAATTAACTGACCGGAGTCTCCCTTCATCCTTGGATGACATATTCCACAGATTAATTGGTCCTCTTGATCTGGGACTAGATGGAGGTCTGACTGTTATGTTTCTTGTCTGTTACTCTACCATCCTCTCAAACTACTGCCTGTTATCCCCGAAGCACTACTGACTCTTCCAAGTTGCCACCTTTCTCTGCAGGGTTGCTGGCCTCTTCCAAGGCAGTGCAGTGACTCTTCCACCCAACAGACAATGGGTTGCCAAGCCTGCTTGTGGGGGCTACCATCCTGCAGGGTTTAGCTCAAACCCTAATCAAACACACCTTAACTATCTAACCAATGTGTTCAGGACTACTTAAAAATATAAGGCTAGTGTGTTAGAAAAGGATTGGAACTAAAGTCTACAGAAAGATATATTATAGGCCCTACGACTGTGCCTTTAAGTTGCTTGGAACGTGTCCTACACAAATTAGTCTTTTTCACTTCGTGCTCCAGAGAGAACTGCCATGGAGAACTGCCATCAATGAGGTCCTTAGCAGTGGGTTCAATCGTCCCTTAACATCTCCAGCTGGGGATGGTTACTTTTTTTATAGCAAAGAAGTATGATGGTCTCATCCCCACCATTAAATTAACAGAGGCTCAACTGAATCAAGATAAAGAACCATTACTGCTTTTGAACTTCTTCAGAGTGCAACCATCTTTACCAAACTGGTTCTCTACAACAGTGGTTCCCAACCCTGGTCCTGGAGGCACCCCAACACTGCACGTTTTACATGTCTCCTTAATCAAACACACCTGATTCAGGTCATCAGCTCATTAGTAGAGACTACAAGACCTGAAATTGGTGTGTCAGAGGTTGCGTTTACACTTGGCATTAACATGCGACCTGTATCCGGATGTTGTCCACATACACATTGAAAAGACAAGTGTAAACGTGCTTCTGATCGGAATGTTATCCGATCAGCACGTCCTGGTCCAGAGGTAGTCAAGGACGCATTGTGATCGGATCTCAGTGTAATGTAAACGCAATCCAGCCATCGTGTCTGCATTCGCAGGTCGACATCACCCAAAACGCAGCCCCCTCTCTCCCGATCTGTCGGAAGAACAGTTCGCTAGTGAGACTCGTACATTTATTTTGATTTGTAAAATGTCCCGCTACCACTTCGGGTTGACTTTGCACCGCAGACTTATTTAAATATTGTGTGGGAAATACAGATCCAATCGGTTATCCAGATCGAGAAGTCAGCTGATATTGCCAAGTGTAAATGCGCCGTGTCCTGATTGACTGATGATCCGATCTGCTTGATCAGATCACTGTGATTGCATGTTAATGCCAAGTGTAAACGCAGCCAGAGAAAGGAGACATGCAAAATGTGCAGTGTTCGGGTGCCTCCATGACCAGGGTTGGGAACCACTGCTCTACAACACCTTGTGCCTTCACAAGACTGCCTTCAACATTCCTGCTGGCCATTATGAATTCCAAGTAATGCCATTCAGGCTGGTTAGTGCCTCGGCCACAACTCTGCTCTGTAGCATCATTGAAAAACCCCTTGCCAATCTAGCTACGAAGATCTCTAGGCAGCTACTATGACTGAGAAGGCTCACTGGGCATTTAAACAGCTAAAGCACAAACTCAACTGCACACCCATACTGAACTTCCCAGATCCTCAGTTGCCCTACATGCACTATAAAGATGCCTCAGACTTCAGGGTGTGGAGCTGATTTGTCTCTTATCTCAGAGTTGGCACATGAAGAATGAAGACAGGCATATTTTCTGACAGAGAGTCACAGTTAACTTCCCTATTTTGAATTGAACAGTCACCTTCAACCTAATGGTCAAACAGAGAGGGTTAACCAGTAGAAGACCCTTAGATGCTTGGCCTGTAACAATCAGACTTCTTGAAGCTCATGTCTGATTTGGGTAGAGTTCACTCACAGCACCTTGTTCAATTCCACTGTAGGGTATTTACCCCTTTGAATGCCTGTTTGTGTTCCCCCTATTTCCGGAGCAGGATTCTGAGGTCTTTGTACCATCTGCAGTGCAACTGGTCCAGAGGTGGCAACTTGCCTGGTGGAGTGCAATTACAGTCCTACTGTATATAGATACACTTAACAGCAACAGGAAGAGGTTATTCAGCACTCAGTCCTGCGCCACTACTCTGTCCAGATCAATATGCATTCATCCCATCTCTCACATCATGTATCTTGTTCCTCTGTCTCCAATCTCTACCCCATGTGCCACACATCATCAGCAGTCAACCAACATACACTGTTCATTGGCTGCTGGGCTTCCGACTGCTTGATGGATAAGCCCAGTATCTCTTCCACTGCTGCTACCCAAACTGTGGTTCAAAGAACATCAGGATCCATTCCAAGGAGAGGGGCTCCCGTAAGACTTCTGCCTGAACTGACCTGTCCTGCTACTAGATAACATTATATCTGTGACGAGTGGGGGCGGGGGTGGGGCCGAGAGCCGTGGGAACAGAGCGAGGTCGGTGGAGTAATTGATAATGAGCGACACCTGCACCACTCACCGGTCTCGAGTCCCATGGAGGAGCTCCGGAAGGAAAAAAGGAGAAGTTACGACAGTGAAAGATGAGAGAGGACCAGGCTTGGATTTTATTTTGTGTGTGGCAGTCGTCCGCGAGGGGCTGCCACTTTACTTTTGTTTTGTGTTTGTTTATTTTATTAAAGTTTTTAAATGTTCGCCGGTTCCCGCCTCCTTCCCGAACTATGAACGTTGTTACACTGGCCAGGCCTGGTCCTCTCTCGTCTTTCACTGTCGTCACTGTCGTAACTCCTCCTTTTATCCTTCCGGAGCTCCTCCATGGGACTCGAGACCAGTGAGTGGTGCAGGTGTCGCTCATTATCAATTACTCCACCGGCCTCGCTCCGTTCCCACGGCTCTCGGCCCCGCCCCCACTCGTCACAATATTCTTGGGTTTTTCTAGTTTGCCAATCAAAATGATTGTTTTCACTCTTTATCTATTCATGTTAAGCCTATTCAATACGCTAGGTCTGTTAGACTGTTAGGTCTTGAGCCTTCCTTGTTTGTTAACTAGCTTCTGTGAAAGTTTAGTATTCTTTGTTGAATCTTTAAGCCATTTTTGTATCTTTTGAATGAACACCACAGTAAAGGCATTCAAGATATGTTCAGTTTATACTTAATGTGCACTTACTACTATTCCCAGTAGCTCAGCGGTTGAGCAAAACCCTGTCTGGAAGGCTAAGGTTTGATTCCTACCTAGACCACATGTCACAATAACTTGTTCCACACCACTGTTCCTTTTGTTAACTTGTTTGTTAAAAATATCAACATCTCAGCCTAGTATATAATTTTAGACCCACATTCAGCACACATTTTGCAGAGATTTCTGTAACATTATTTGAATAAATTTTTGATACCTGTCTATTATTGTGGTATAATTAAAAAAAACACATCTGTGGTTATTTGTTGTACATATATTTCAGATGGTCTCTTCCTGTCTAAGCAGGGAATTCTTGGCCAGAATAATCTGCAATGAGGGCCACACTTTGTATTGTTTACATCTGATGGGTCTCATGATTTTTCTATGGACAATTACTTTTTTGTTTTGTGGAATAACAGGACTTACCATAACAGAAGTCACAGCTGGAAGGACAGTGTTTCTGCATGAGTATCCTCTTGCTGTCACAATAACCCTTTCTTGCCCAAGCAGGACAGATAAATAATCGATCCAAACATCCTGAAGTGGTATGGATAGGACAACAAGAAATAAGAAGGTGTCATGTAATTGTAGAAAGGCAACGGGAAGACAAAAGTAATCCAGTTTGTATAGTTATTTTGATGTTTATTCGTGCTTATGAGTAAAATACCATAGAGTCGATGTAAGCCCCAAACCTCATCTTGAGTAATGAGTTTGCGGCCTGTCAATGTGGCGTTGAGGTGCATTAAAGCCTTGCGATTCTGGGAATGCATCAAACCCAGTACATGACCAATCTCATGAGCAGCCACGTGAACTAGATCTGTCAGCCACACTCCTGAATACAACAATCACAGACAGAACACAGTCAGGTCAAATCTACTTCTTCAAATCGGCAGGATTCTGTATAAACAGAACGATTCTGAATAGACAGCTAAACAAAATAACAAGCAGTTTACTATAGGTTTTGATCAAATGTTATTTGCTGCAGTCTTTAAAAAAATACATTTGAAGAAATATATTTTTCATTGTTTGACTGAATGATTCACCTCACTTGTTTCAGTACTGGATGAATCAGCATTTTTGAATTCATTTCTTGAATGAATGATTCAATGACAAATGCATTTTTAGCAGTCACTTGTCGCCACCTACTGGCATAATGTAATCAATGCAATCTTTATTTAACACTGTTACGTTCAAAAGCTGATTTATCGCTACTGTACTCTACTGTAGACATCAGTGTTTATATCCTAAGTAAACTTTTTTCTAATGCTTCTGTGATCATTTTAATTTTGTGACAGAAATATCTGTGTGGTTGTTTGTGAAGTTGTTTCATACAACTGCTCTTTTTGGATTTGAATGTTGCAGTGTGATTGTACTTGTCAAAGCTTTAATAGACATTATCAAAATATGATGTAATATTTATATAAAAAAGAATATTCTCATTTCATATTAGTTCAGATTGTAAACAAGGCACATGCAGGTTCAGTATGGGTTTGATATGATCTGTCTGGTCAGTTCAACGGTGTCTGTATATTTCTTTTGGGATAATGAACATTTCTTAAAACTGTCACAGCCAGGAAGCGACAATTTCTGGACCGCTTCTACAGCAAGTAAACAATCAGACTCCAATTTTCTCAATTCTCACTCAATGGGGGAAAGAGCAACGCGTGCCTTTATTCCAGCTGAAGCGCATGTTTCCCAGAATCCAGTACTCGTCATCATCAAAGTGGATCTCTCCGGTCTGAGGGAAGAAGGCGTGGGCTAGTTCTCCGGTGATGCCGTCGAAACAGTGGTGCAGGTAGGACTGCAGACAGTCTGTGTGGTTTACAGAGTAAAAGCCTGACGAAAACAAAAATGTAACAATGACTAACCATATGACACATCATTGCAGAAACTAACTAGCTAGTCAGGACCATCTCCCGAAAGCTCAGGAACATTGTCGCACATTGTAACAATGTAACTTGTGACCAGAGTTGGCTAATTATGCTTTTGGGAAACGCACCCCAGATCGGATTTGAAAAGAACTTTTTCCCAGAAACACAAAACCACAAACTTGCCTCATTGTGTGTTACTTTGTGACTTTAAATTCCTCTGTACTGCAACAAACAAACAAATGTATTTGATGTACCGATTTTGATGTCGGCCTCTTGATCAGATGGCACCTCACGAAAACTGAAGGGCGAGACATCGCTCCACATAGAGAAGGCCTTGGCTATGCCTCTCCTTGTGTCACTGGCATTCAAAAGATTCCGTGGAAATGACAGCAGTCTGCACAATTACACAAAGCACCCATTAAAATGTGGACAAGTAAACAAGTGAGCCTGGTTTCTCCAAAAGTTTTTTCTCCATTTCTGTCACCGATGGAGTTTTGTTTCCTTGCCACTGTCGCCTTTGGCTTGTTTAGTTGGAGACACTTCACTGATTGCACAGACACTATTGGAGGAGATCATCAATGAACTGACTTTAGCTGAAAAATGACTCTTTGTTATTGTCTTCTTGCATCATTGACAAACTATTTACCTGTTTGACACTGTAAAGCTGCTTTAACACAATCAGTATTGTATAAAGCAATGTACAAATAACGTTGACTTGACTTAAACAAAAAATTGCATTTATTCCCTGAGGATAAATTATTCTGTCATCATCCGCTCATGTTGTTCTAAACTTGTATGACTTACCCAGCCACTATCGAGTATAAAACAAAGTTTTATACCATATAAAGTTTGACAGACCAGGATATGTAAGACGCCAATGACAAATGAATGACATAAATATACTGTATGACCAGAGAGAAACAAATTCTGTACTCATTGTCCATTGGATACACGCATTTGAAACCCTAGAGCTTCCCGACACGTGCAAACATGGGGAAAAAAATTCAATAGGTTATGAAATTTTAACAAAGCAGAAGCTGTGCAGGACTTTCAAACAGAGGGCTGTGATATCGTACAAATGCACAAAAATATAAAAGGATTCTTACTTGTAAGTCAGCTTGAATTTGTCCCACTTCAGTTTCTCTGGAGTGAGCGTGTAGCGTTTGTTTCGGGAAAGGTGAAGCACATGGGAGCGGGCGTCTTTATGAATTCCAATGATTAAAACACCAGACATGAGAGCTTCTTCCTTGGACAAAAAAATCTCAGATTAGATTAGATTGATCTGTGAGCAGGATTTTCCATGAAGGTCTGTGCCACGCTTGCTCCTACAAGAGCGATAAGTCCACTTGTGAGGTGCTTTAAAGTGTGATTTGCTCGAATAAATGGCTTGTTGAGCCAGGAACACATCTTGTATTGATTAGTCAGGAGTGAAAAGAGTGCAGACAGAGAGGAAAGTTCAGTTCAGTTATTAAGTCAGACTTGTTGGGCTTCTCTTCTCATCTTTCAGCCAGACTACTCGACTGTTATTTTATGCTCTTTACAGAACAGTGCATGCAAAGCACTGCAATATATTTACATTCATGCATACAGCAGCACATTAATAGTGCTAAGTATTCAAAATTTTAATTTAAAACGTCAAACTGAAACACCTTATAATGCACAAAAAAAGTATTATCTGGTGTGTAAATAAACTTTGACATTCATATTTGCTCTAGAGTGGCACTTATTTATTCTGGGAGTTTATTATCTGTGATTTTTCTTGTGAAAGAATTTGATCTCTGCTGTATTACTGAGTAGAAGAACTAAATTTTTGGTCTAGAGTGTGCAACCACAGCCCACACATTCACACAGCAAACACAGATGCTATCAACTTTCTGATGCACTCTACTATATGAGTGATCGTCCTAGAAAACCATCACAGACAAACAGCCATTAATATAACTTTAAAGACCCTATGACATTGTTTCCTCTGTTGACGTAATTCATCTGTATGCAAGATCAAGGTTTTTGGTCCGTTTAGCAGAAAGTGAGACTATAGTATTTGTCTCAAAGCTAATAGCCTCAAAAATCCCGTTTTAATTTCATAAGAATGTGCACTGTAATGAATTGGCAGGAAGATGCAAGTCTATGGAAAAAAAAAAAGAAAGAAAACATTTAAATGTCCTTTACTAGCCATAAAAAAAATATATATAGCCTGATTTTTATATTGTAATTCCAGAAGGTATTTGGCCTGAATTTGAACTCAGACGTTGATGTTGAGAGCGCTCTCTGGGTTTCATAAAGCTGTCCAAATTTTTTCACTTCGCTGGTAGTCTGACCTTAAACTAGTGTCTGAAACAGACACATTAAGCAGACATTCACAGACACATACACAAACACAGCAGAGAGCCAAGGAGTCTCTGGGTTAGAAATTGACAGTGTTCAATCCTTTTTGCTTCACACAGAGCCTACAGTCTTCAAACTGGATGACTGCATGGACTAACATGGAGGATTTTCTATACAGGCTGTAATGTCCATTGCTGAATTTGATCTCAGTCTTCTGGAAAGAGTCATGTGTTGATAGAGTGCCAGAGTCTGAGTGTTTCAAAAGGTAAAAAGCGAGCAGACGCCACTTGCAAGCGCTGATAGGAGCAGTAAAGTCAAAATAGCTATAATTAGAGGAGATGGAGACTATTTTAGTCAGATGGGGCAGAGGGGACATTCCTGAACTGACTAGCTCTTAGACTAGTCTTTATATCACATGCATTTACAAGCAGACACGTTTTTTTAAGCTGCACTCTTGGCAAGCAGGACCTCCATTCTTTTTGAATGGAAAATAAATGAAAATGGAAATACATATTTCAGGTCCAAGATAAGTTGACGGAGTGGAACTCCCAAATGACAATGTTTTGGGGCGATCAGCTTGGTGCCTAGTTTAATCATACAATATGTGTTCAGCTACCCTCAAACTCGTGATGTAAAGGAGTTTTGAGACTTGAGTAGGGTCTCTTTGCAGGTTTCTTGAGTTAATGCAACTATATGCCAAAGCAGACGGTCACAGGACTATCTAAAGATTTATTCAGAGATCCCCAGATCCCCATGAACCAAGCAGAAACACAAAGGGTTGGACGTAACGGGACATGAGTGCATTTCAAGAATACATGGACGAGTTATCAAAAATACATGGGCATTACTGCTAGGTAGTACTCTAATAATACATATGAGTCTTCATAAACTGTGTGTCCTGCTCTTAGAGAGCAGATGATGAACAGAGTCATCAAGAGCAATAAGAAATTTGATCAATGCCATTTTAAAGGCATCACTAAATATATACAAAATACGTTTTTTTTTTAGTGGGACATGATTTGGAGCCACATTATTTGCCCAAGTCTGAGGTTTGGTGTTGGTTGCCAATGTCAATGTCAACAAGAATTTCATGCAGCTTTCTGCAGCTGGCACATTCACCGCATCCACTCCAGTCACTTGCAGTTGGTACTTCAGTGGGTTTCCGAGACAAAAGAACATGGAGGCTTAGTGCCCAAGCACCCACTGGATAAGCCACAGAGCTCTGCTGGTATTTCATCCACTGAAAAACCCTCAGTCCAGCTGCAATCTGGATGGTTGCAACAATCTGCTAATTTTCTCATTTAGCCTTTCTCTGTTTGACTGGTGATAACACCTTGAAGTTAGACAAAGATTTACATTTAGCATCTTACAAAAAGTCTACTACACTTGGGATAGAAACCTAATGGTTTATGGAGAATAATGGTGAGGTCTGTGGTGGCAAAGAGAGCCTTGTTGTTTTGGTCTGCGATGAAATCGAATGAAACACAGAAATGTTTGACTACAGACCAACATTTTTCATATATATATAGTGTCTAATGATCAGTGTTGAGGGTAACGCAAGTTACATAATCAGATTACTTTTTTCAAGTAACTAGTAATGTAATGCATTACTTTACATTTACAACAAAATATTAATAATATTAATAATAATAAAATAATATATAAAAGTTACTGAATTCCTTGTATGGCCACTTCAACTCGTCTGCAACGCTGCACAGGACTTGCTCGAGAACGATTTGTCATTTTGTTTTTAGACCACGAAATCAACAATGTCTCCAAAGAAGAGTGTTCCCAAAGAGCCCAGCGGTAGTGAACACAGTGGATGCAGTTTGTTTCTCCGGAGCAGCAACAGAGTTACACAAGTGTGTTTGTTTGTTCCCGGCATTTCAGTGACGAATGCTTGAGAAACAAATAACAATAAAGTCAATAAAGTTTTTGTTCCTGCTTTATTGATGTCGATGTCACAGCTTGCAGACGATCGCTACGTGACAGCTTTAGCTCCGCCCACGACACGCCTCCAGGAGCCCGACGGTTTTCAGAGAGGAGCGTAAAGCTGTCTGTCTTTTATAAATCTGATCAAACTAAAGACTCTTCAGAGATATGAAGGTCAAGTACTGCTCTGTAGGTACTCAAGATTAACATGAGACCTTTAAAGGTAATTTACCGTACACTGAATTACCGTACCGTACACATTGTATTTTCTTAGAATGCTCATTCAGGATATCAGGATTTATACAAGCACAACTTTGTTAATCACATCCATGCCATGCTGTTAGATTCAGGAACAGAAAAAGGATAAATCTCTCTTCTGGAAGGAATGGTCTGTAGGTAGAAGGTTGATCCAAGTGTCTTGGGTTTGGCTGCTTTCCTCTTCATATTTTTGGTACGCTCGAAGAATGATAACTCTGTTCTCTGTAGCACTACACTGCATAGCAAGACATGACAAGACACTGTGACCTACATTCAGTCTCCAGCTCCTTCCAGCATTCAACCGCTCACAAGAATCACAGTTCAAGGTGCTTTTAATAGAGGTGTCGGGACACAGAACCGTATCCGTCAATGGCTGACCTCAGCACAAACAATCAAATGATCTGTTCTTACAAATACATAACGTAATACACAAGAGAGTGACGTGCCAGCAGGCAAGCTCAACTTACAAGGCATTATTTAATCCTGTAATTAGTTCTGCCTTGTTAAAGCCTCTTTCCTAAGCCAAAGCCATAATTCAGAGCCTGATCGATGGTCACGCTCCTTCCATGACAAAGACAAACTAGCATCTTCCCAGCTACCTTTGTGGTGACCAAACGATCGCTTTCCAAAGCTGCGGTTCGTATTGTTCATACAGTTCGGAAGAGCTTCAGCTTCTCTTATTTATTCTTCCATTGCGTCTTCCACAGCTTTCTTAACTGTTGCTCATGTTAAGAATGTCATGAGCTGCCACTGCGGACTGTAAATTATGTAACACTGCTAGATCCAGAAAAGTCTTCTGTGAAATAGAAAGGTCTGAGATGTGGACTGGATAGATTTACTGAGACCGTGACCACTCCAGTCCATCAGTTCACATCTGGAGAAGACAAAAGCTGAAACGAATCAGTCTATAATCCATAATAACACTTCCTCCAGTGAAAAAGTGCATCTGCTGTTGTCTCTCACATCAAAATCCAGCCACATATTTGTTTAGAGCTTGATCTGTGCAGATTTCTCTCCTGATTCAGACTAGTTTTTCACTAGAGGAAGCATTATTATGAATAAAGAACTCCTGTTTTAGCCAGAAGCAAGAGTCTGAAGGAAAACATGTTTCTTACAAACAAACAGCATTTCGCTTCACAAGACGTTAAACGACTCTCTTTCTCACGGCACCCATTCACTAAAGAGGATCCATTGGTGAGCATGTGATGCTAAATTTCTCCAAATCCATTTTGGCGAAGAAACTAACTCACCTACATCTCGTATGGCCTGGCTGAGTGCGAGTACGCTTTCAGTAATGCTTCTGTCTTGGGTGAACTATTAAGTGCACTAAATGACTGCAGAATTCCTGCATACGTCACCAGAGAGCTGCTGTCCTCAGTAGAACATCCAGTTATGACATTTTGATTAAATATTTAGTAAAAAGATTTTTAAAAATGCAGCAATAAGATCTATAACATGCATTTAGTTCAGCTTTTATTTCATGCCGACTAGTGAAATGTGTTTACAGCTCTGGTGAATGGCTCAAAATTCTTCCAGGACGACATGTGCCTCCAAGCACCATGCCACTGTGATGCATGGGGATGCTAAAGGACAGCTCTCTCCAGGCATTACAGACCTCCTCCTTGCAGGTGGCATTAGCGGGAGTGCACTAGTACTCGATCTAGGGAGAGTTTTATTGGACAAAACTTTAGATATGCCTGTGAGTGGAAGAGGAGTTGTTCTGTTTCTTGGAAGAGAAGAGAGAGCAACAACAGTAGCCTATATTTTGAAATATTGTTAAGTGTTTTTCTTAGGGGACACTTGCATAGATTCAAAGTGAAGAAAACGAAAAGCCACAAAACACCAAAAATGCATTTTTGGAGGCGCCAATTGGTGCGTCCTCGAAAGTTTCATAATGTACAAGTAGAAGAGAAAAACAGAAAGAACCCGCAGCACGGAACGCAAACACGTACAGTACGAATGAAATGCAGATGAAGCGTCCTCCCTGCGAAACTCTGGCTCTGGTATCAGCCAGCGGTCGATCCTGGCCCGCGTCTGCTCGGTTTTGTATTTGAGGTTGAGGTTAGTGTGCTGAATCGGACGCGCCGGCCAGACAGACGAGCAGCGCGTTTTAAAGCAGCTCCCCGCGTTGCGCTTTAGTGAACGCCAGGACGCGTCCGTGTTGAGCGACCCTTCACGACTTTAGGTGTTTTATAACTCGAGCGCGTCTAGAGTTATGCAAGGGAAAAGAGCAGCCGAAATAATCGTCCTGATGAAAACCTAATGGCATACCTCAAATCTCCAGGCAGGCAAAGCCGTGACTTCATGCATCCAGAGCCCGAACCCCGCGACCGCGAGCAGAAGAAGCCCTGCGAGGTTCCCTTCTCTCCGCAGACTGCCGCAAACTGCGCGCACCATCTCTGCGACGCCGCCGTCCAAATAACTGCCCTTAGCAAAGACGTGTCAAACCTCACCATGTATTTATTTCCCGTGGGTTGTTTGGCTTGCCATTGGGAGCTCGACAGATGCGCTGAGAGTCCGTGCGTTCCTCAGTGCGCCAGACCGGAGCTCCTCTGCTGCACACATTGTAATGCGATCAATGCAGCTTTTACCACACTTGCTGTCTCATTGTCATTTTTGGAGGATTAATCATCTTTCAAAAAACATCTGCTTTTGATTTTGCCTCCTGAACGCATCACGCTTGCATTTAAAATAAAAGTAGCCCAACCTACCACAAACTGCTGAGCTCTGCATTGGCTTAATCTCAACCAAAAATGTTGTCTTTTTAAACCTTTAAACAATAGGACTTTAAATAGGACTTTTAACATTTACATACAACATACAATCATCTATAGAGCGCATCTGAGTCACCAGAAAGGTTGCCATGCCATGGAAGAATTGCTTTCTCCAAAGCATCTTTCAGTGAGCAGATCTTACAATAACCATGCTATCATTCATGTGAGGAACATTTGAACCGTCTGAAGAGGATGTTAACTACTGGCGAACAATCGAAATCATTGATAACAGACATTTCCTTAAAAGTGTATCAAACATATTCTTCCAGTCATGGATATTGCATTGAATCAGATATCATTCTGAAAATTACTTTACCTGTCAAGAGAGACGCCTCGGTGATGGGGAACATTGTAGTATGTGCAATGAGTATTTATTTTATATACAGGTGCATCTCAATAAATTAGAATGTCGTGGTGAGATGCACCTGTAGGTCTGTGCTTGAGATCTAGAATAGAGCAAATCCAAAGTTTTCTTGGTATCGTTGTTCATGTGTTTTTGTATTCAGCACAACACTCTCTCCCCAGCCGATTGTCATAAATGTGGCGAATGAGCGGAAAAAGACATATGATTGAAACAGAACAACAATAGCCTACAGTAACCTGGAAAAACAGCCAAAAGATCAGCAAGCACAACACACATGACCCCAATACAGTGAGGAGACAATCATCCGAAAGAGCTGAAAGAGTCATGAAAGAGCAACACTAAACCGCTAATTTGCTCTTTTCAACTCATATTATTCAGGTTATCGTTTTCAGGAGCTTTATCAGTGATATTGCTAAAATCATCATTGTTATAATGATTTTATTTTCATCTACTATGGGTGACAAAACAGGCTCGCCAAGTAGCTTCCTCTCAAACGGTTACTGATTTAACCTTTCACATATGATTTTTTTATTGATTATTTTGTTCCTTAAAATCTGTCTAAATGTGTTAAGCTATTTATTACGAAAAAAAAATCACAAAACTAATTATTTTTTTAAATTATGACCTAATTATTATTATAATCATTTTATATTCTAATGTCTTAATTTCTGTTGTGTAGGTTTAACAACACAAAAATAAAAAATAAATCTTTATTAATTAATATGGACTGAAATATATACAGTATATTCCGATTATAAAGATTTTATTTATCAATTAACTTCTATTAACTAAATCAAATCAACATTTGTTGTGTGTGAGCACACTACAGCAAAAGAGAAATAACTGGCTTAAAACCGTTTTTGGTTGGTGAAAATACTAATGGCCGAAGACTTTTGCACAGTACTGTATACACACATACTGTATATATATATAATTATAAACAACTGGACAATATTTAGATCACATCTGACAGAAAAAATGCTGTAATGGATTATTAAATGATTCAAATGTACAAAAAAATAATTAGTTTTGTTTAGTCTAAATGGATGGTTTAGCCACAAATAAAAATACTGTCATCAGGTTTGTTGTTCCACATCTGCATGAACTCTCTTTCTTCTGGGAGCCATAAAAGACCCTGACTTTACCATTGACTTGCATTCTCAAAACCTCTTCTTTTATGTCCCACAGAAGACTGAAAGTCACGCAGAAACTAGCTTGATTCACACAGCTGTGCTGTAGCAGTATTTCAGATATTCCTGCATCATTACTGAAAAGCATACATATGTGGCAAACACGTACAAATGAGGATGCGGCTGGTTTAACTCTCGCAGCATCTAAATATAATGCATTAAATGTCCAGCACAGGTAGACATGAGGTGGTTTTGAAGGGATCATCTCAGGGTTTCATCATTCTGACTGTATAGGATTCTGGCTTTATCTGCTGCCAGGACTCAGAGAAATGTCTTCTATTGAATTTAACGGCAGTTTGAAAACCAGCTTCGGTGCATCTCTGCCACAATCCTGTATTATGTTCACCAATTGTATTATTTTTTTGAAGTCTGATTCCAAGCTGTGTGTGCTATATGAAGGCGAGAAATTATCGTATCACCTCTTCTTTTGCCACAAACTCTTCTCACTTCTTCTCCCTATACTTCCTTATGTCTTCCCTTTCTTTCCTGTATCTGCTTTTTCATTTACCCCTTAGTTCCTGCTCTAAAATGTATTCATGAGTACTTTAAAGTCTTATTTACAACCTCACTGCTTCATTTCTCTCATCCGCCGCACGGGCCAAACCCTTGCTGCTGAATACTAAAGAGGTCTGAAGTGTTTCTATAGGAATACCCTGTCTGGAGTCAGACTTCCCATGTTAAAGTTTGCCACGTTTAGCAGATGAAGCGCACTGAAGGACTAGCTGAAATGCAGTCAGTTCTGAATGAAGATTTAGAAGTTCTTTGACCTATTTTCTACTGAAGCGTATATATTAGACAGACATATTAGTGATGGTCATTTGAGTGCAGGCTAACTGCATCAGGAATAGCCTGGAGGCAGAGCTGACAGTGACACTAGCGCTCGGACAAATGCTGGAATCAGACATTCACATTCTTTGTGCCTCACTGTTCACAATCCATCAGAAACTAGTCCTTTTACTGATATACTCACCTGATTTCCAAAGACATTTCTCCCATTTCCACTGGTGACATTTCTCCCATTTCCACATCACTCCGGTATCACATACTTGCAACATGTGTGTGTGTGTGCGTGTGTGCGCGTGTGTGCGTGTATGTGAGTGTGTGTGTGTGTGTGTGTGTGTGTGAGTGTATGTGAGT
>NW_015507671.1:46067-53475 GCF_001515645.1 Sinocyclocheilus grahami
AGTGTATGTGAGTGAGTGTGTGTGTGTGTGTATGTGAGTGTGTGAGTGAGTGTGTGTGAGTGAGTGTGTGTTGCTGAACTATACACAATGCATTCTACTGTAGATCTTATTATAGCACTATATATTCTCTTAAAGAGGTCCGATTGCCCCCCAAATCAGTCCCAGCCAAGGATGGGAGTATATTAAAGGGATAGTTCATCCAACAAAGGTCATCATTAACGCCCCTTCAGGTGAAAGTAGCCACTGACTGTTACCACGTTCTTCAAAATATCTTCTTTTATGTTCAGCAGAAAAATAGAAACTCATGAAAGTGAGTATAATGATGGGTGAACTGTCCCTTTAATTCCCCTTTTTACATTCGTCTGCTATATTTTGAGCATGTAATCCAAATTTCATTTTAGACCGTAGACTCCTTACATGCGGAAACTAGATTTTCTGAAACTTGTCCCAATACCTGATTATAACCGTAGGTTTACTGGTCTTTTCTCCCGAAAACAATCGATCTTTCCCCCAGCCTGCTCCAGACTCCTCGGAGGAGCTTCGGTGTGTTCGGAGCGGGGCGGAACTAAGACGCTGCGCCGTGTTTCCGGTCGGCCCGAACACGCTGCACGGAAATGGCGACGCCTGTCAGTAATGCTGCTGGAGTCGATTAAATACTCACTGGCCTGCGCGCTGCTGCTCGGAGCCTGCGGGGATTTCTGTGAAGGCCACGGCGCGATGCGCGAGCGGCTCGGGGAGTGACTCCGCTGAAGAGTGTGTGGAGCAGGTATGGTCCTGATAATCCCTCGCACTAGCGTTAGCCTGCAGCCGCACCACGCTCATGCTCACCAGTGCTGAAAGGCGCTTTAGGGTGCTGTCCCGCGGATGAGTGCGTGTGTCAGAGAGCAGCTGCTGAGCAGAGCAACGCTGTGCTGGTGTTAGCATGCTCCGGTGAAGCTCCAGAAAGACGCAGCTCTGTCTTTAGTGTTGACCACGGTGTGCCAGAGCAGGGCCTGAAAACAGTGTTTTCTCCGCGTCCTTGTGGTTTGAAGGGCGTGATGAAAAATGTTCCTCACATGGACCCTTTTCACAGATATTTTAAAAGCGTTTATAACGCTATACTTCGTGTTGTGTCAAACAGTCGGTTCTGGAAGTTAATCGATGGCATGTGCTTGTGTTGAAGCCATTTGTTCGCATTATTTCAACTTATTTTTAAAATAATTTAAAGGGATAGTTCACCCAAAAATGAAAATTAGCCCATGATTTACTCACGCTCAAGGCATCCTAGGAGTGTATGACTTTCTTCTTTCAGACGAATCCAATCAGAGTTATGTTAAATAATGTCATGGCTCTTCCAAGCTTTATTATGGCAGTGAATGGGTGTTATTTTTCAATAGTCCAAAAGAAGTCCAATAAAGCGCAATCATCCATCATAAAAAGTGCCTCACACGGCTCCGGGGGGAGAATAAAGGCCTCCTGAATAAGTGTGGGACACTTTTTATGATGATCCATGACATTTTTTAACATAACTTGATTGGATTCGTCTGAAAGAAGAAAGTCATACACTCCTAGGATGCCTTGAGCGTGAGTAAATCATGGGCTAATTTTCATTTTTGGGTGAACTATCCCTTTAATCCCTGAATTCATGGTGGAAAACTACATTACCCATGATGCTGTGCAGAAAAATCCCACCAATTAGAGAGTCACAGCTTCTTTAGCTCCACCCACTTCCACGAAGCGCCGCAAATAATGTGCATGTTTTGCAATAAATGTAAAATATATTGTTTCTATAAAAGATAGTCAACGACTTTAAATAATATATTATTTAATATAATGTTTTAATTCGATTATATCATTTGCAATGCTTCATGGGATTGTAGTTTGTTGCTCTAATTGAAGCCGCCAAGTTCACAGTCTTGTACCTTTTGCCTTTTTCAGTTTTTAAATTCTGTTCTGCTTCAAATCAAAGTCTGTAATGGTGTGATTCTCCTCTTAGCTGGTTGGTTCGGCTTATAACTGTTTTACAAGGACTTTAAAAAAAATCCCTATGGGAAAAATGAATGGGAAAAATAGCTACTTGCAGATAAAGTGGGCGGCACGAATGCACTCTGTAGAGGTTTACGCAACTGTGCCGACTTCAGCGTCTGAGAAGCCTGGAAATGACTTTAGCTCATCTGCTGCTGGCGTCGTTGTTTGTAGTTCTCATGATTTGTGTGTGTGTGTGTCGACAGCTGCGTCCTCTGACCTCTCTGAAGCACTCGTGGATTGAGCTGACGATGGCCTCCAGCCTGAAGCAGACCGACGGAGAGACCTTCATGCCTTCAGGATCTAACGGACTGAATGGGACGAAGCCGTCGGGAGTGGAGCGGAAGCACAGCAGCCGTCTGTCCCGCGTGGCCCCCATGGCGCTGGATGTTCAGGGCAAATGCGCGGCGTACGTGTTGGCCCTGAGGCCGTGGAGCTTCAGCACCTCCCTCACCCCCGTGGCTCTAGGCAGCGCTCTGGCCTATAAGCTGGAGGGCTCGGTGGACCTGCTCATCCTCCTGGTGTGTGCCGTGGCTGTTTTGGTGGTCCACGGGGCGGGGAACCTGGTGAACACCTACTATGACTTCTCGAAGGGAATTGATCATAAGAAGAGCGACGACAGGACTTTGGTGGATCAGATCCTGAAGCCGCAGGACGTGGTGATGTTCGGCGCGGCGCTGTACTCCGCTGGATGTCTCTGTGCCACTCTGCTCTACTTCCTCTCCACCCTCAAACTAGAGCATCTAGCTCTCATTTATTTCGGAGGACTATCCAGCTCTTTTTTATACACTGGAGGTGAATACGCTGATTGGTTTTCATGCATTCGTTGACGTAAAGAAGAAATTAAGACACATGCTGATTATTACACTTTGTTGGAACCACAACTGGTTCTGAGGAACTACATTGTTTGGTGGAAGAATACTGTCTTTATTAATATCATTACACTTTATTTGCTCTGAAACCTAACTTTGTGTATGGAATAACCGTTTTATAAAAGCAATAAGCTAACAGCGCCCCTTAGCTGTTATAAATTCACTGTAAACCACGGCTTCTTGGGGCTTATTGCTTTAGCCTAATTTAGTCACAAAAGTCATAAATCAATGGCGAGAATTTCATATCATATATCATAATTGATGTTTTACTTTGCACTTTCACTTTACAAAAGTACATGCCAAAAGACACGGTTCCACACAAAGTCATTTCTGAGCAACGCAGTGTTTCTTCACTGAATGAATCTGTGTTTTAGAGAGACTCGGGTGAGTGAGAGATGCAGTGACCCACTCGCAGGTCTGATGAATGCCAAAGCTTAGTGCTCTCAACACGCACTAAAGCCACACTCTCTCTTGATAGCGCTGTGGTATCCCATCATTCATCATGTTCAGGAAATCGTGCAATGGCAGGGACAACTTTAGAGTGTTAGTTAAATTAATTAGAAATTACATCTAATTTGCTAGTACAGTGTAAGGTGCCACACATTGTATTGGTGCAGAGATTAGTAGGCTGTGTGTCTTTTGTAAAGCGATGGCAACTGCTTGTCATTTAATTAGAAGCACCACAATTAAATAGTGTCGTCTGTTACACACTGTACCGTACTGTAGGGACAACTGAGCAGACATATAGAAGTTCATTTTAAAGTATAAATGGGGGTCAGAGGGTCATCAGAAGCTCTACACACACTTGAAGACTTGGGCCAAATACTGAACGCTGGTTTGTGTGTTGGGGACCGGCCCAGTGACTTGCTTCATTTCTGAATGAATCAGATGTTTTGAACAAATCATTTGCATGAAGGATTCAGTGACTCGCTCCTGAAGAGAGGGATTTGCTGACACCTATCGGCGGTTTTAGTTTCATATTTCAAAAATAATTTAATTGAATCATTTCGTATTTCAGTTTTCAGCAGTGTAATTTTTTTAATCTTATGTATTTTGTTTCAGTCTAAATGCATTCATGACACCTCTGAGCTGCATCAGCCAGTCTGCATAAATGCATCTCAGTGCCAAGATGGAGTTTTTTTTGTAATGGTTTCATTTGATTGGTAATAACAGCTCTATAGTGTATTATTAAATTCATTTGCATAAACGCATTGAATGCTATCATCCAGAAATAAAAGACGCATAACAAGCAGTTTTACTATATCGAATGAAGATTGCATTTTATTTTAAAATTTCACGTAGAGCTGAATGTTTTAATGCAGTGAAGCGGTCAGCTATGTGCATCAAATAAGCATTGCTTTTTGGTCAAAATCGAACTGAAAAACAAACTCTAGAGAACCTTTTAAAGCCAGTTATCGAGCGAATACAGAGCTATCAATATACTGTACATTGTCAAAAAGTGAAATATTTGTTTTTAATCTATAATGTCCAGTTCTGCTGCATTTGGATATTGTTGATTTCGGTAACACTTTAGTTTAAGGTCCAATTCTCACTATTACCTAGTTGCTTATAAGCATGCATATTACTAGTGTATTGGCTGTTCATTAGTACTCGTGAAGCACCTATTAAAACCTAATTCTGCATGAGCATATTTTACATACCTACCTTACTAGCTATTACCAAGCAGCAAATTAGGAGTTTACTGAGGCAAAGGATGTAGCTGATAGTAAGATTTGGTCCCCAAACTGAAGTGTGACCTTGATTTCTTGCAGTAATTTTTCACAAACGTGATCCGTCCATACGGTGTTTCCTCACTTGTTCTTGCTCTTTAACCGCAGGCATCGGACTGAAGTACGTGGCTCTGGGGGACGTGGTCATCCTCATCACCTTCGGTCCCCTGGCTGTGATGTTCTCTCACGCAGTGCAGGTGGGTTATCTGTCGGTGCTGCCGCTGGTGTACGCCGTGCCGCTGGCGCTCAACACTGAGGCCATCCTGCACAGCAACAACACGCGAGACATGGACTCGGACAAGCAGGCGGGCATCGTCACCCTGGCCATCCTGCTGGGGCCCACGCTCTCCTACGTCATCTACAACCTGCTGCTGTTCGTGCCCTACCTGCTCTTCTGCATCCTAGCCACGCGCTACACCATCAGCATGGCTCTGCCGCTGCTCACGCTGCCCATGGCCTTCCCTCTGGAGAGGCAGTTTCGCCGCCAGTGCTACGCCAAGATCCCTCAAAAGACCGCCAAGCTCAATCTGCTCATGGGACTCTTCTATGTTTTCGGGATTATATTGGCACCGCAGGGTAGCTTGCCGTTATTGTGAGTGAACTATTGTTTTTTTCTCTTAAAACGTTCAACTTTAAAAACAACTCTAGATACTTTTGTATTTATAGCGATGCAAATGAGAAGTTCCGAGACTCTCTCGTTGTTAATTTATGTTTTGGGAGTGGGCGAGTGCCCTCGGTACACACATAGGCTCTCCAGAACATCAGTGTTGTCCAAACAGACCAATCTGGAAATGAAGAAGCCGGTTCTATACAGTATATATATATGGTTTACTAGCGAATTAAAGGTTTCAGATATAATTTAGGACCTTTCTCATTATTTCATGTTTTTATAAACAGGAGTATAAATCATTTTGTAATGATTTTTTATAAATCCAGAATATCATCTTCCATGTGAACTCTCAAGTCCCTGTCTGCTCAGTGTTGCCTAAAATATGCAAAAGTCCAGGCGTGGCGTTCAGCTGGTGAGGATTTTCAGCATTAAATCATTCTTTAGTTATAGTGCCATCGGCAAATAAAACGCCTCCAAGTCCTGAATCCACAAGGACAGTGTAGTTGTTTAGAAATGCTTCCCAGCTGGAAGTTGTGTAATAGACTGCATTAAAGGACGTGTTTTGCCACACTTTCCAAATAAAGCATATACTAAACCAAGTGTGTTTTCTTTCACTCTACTGTAAGCGTTTCATCATGAGACAGTGAGGAAGTTACGGATAACCAAGGGAGCAAATCAAGCATGGGAAGTTTAGTTCAGCTCTTCATGCTTTTTAAGTGTATGCCTCAAAAGTTTGGTGCGAATGAGAAGGTGAGCACCAGTTCAGTTATTTCCTCACAATAATACAATGATAAAGTAATTTTGAAATGCAACCTGGTTTTCATGTAGTAGCCTGACCTGTAAGTATTTGTAGACAGCACAAGTTTCAAAATGCATAGTAGTTTAGTAATTGTGACAGCATGTAAGTTTATAGATGACAAATGTGAAGCTTAATGCATAGTTTATAGAGATGCACAATAGGCTTCTTTTCATGTATTGCTTGGTTTTTCTGATTTGTCACCCTCTTTAAGAAGCAAATGAAGAAGAAATGTTTACGCATGTACACACATCTCCCAGCCTGAGTAAAGTTTATCCAGGTATGAAGTTATACATAATAATTAATCGCTATCCTGGGTAGCAGTGAAATGAAACAACTAATTTTCCTGATTGGACGTATGCATGTGAAACATCCAGGAACAACTATCAAAAAAAAAAGTTACTTTAAAAGACAAAGACGTATGTTGCTTAAATGAGAAATTAGCTAAAAAATAGTAATGTGATTACTGGCCAATGCATATGAGGTATAATGTTGAAGCCTTTATTACAGCTTCATATATGAAGGACATTACACTGTGTGGTGTTTGTGGCTTTGCTCATGAGAAGAACGTCCAGCTGTGTGTGGACATGTAATGATGTTTTCATCAGCAGATGGACCATGAAAAGCCTTTGATGTCATCCTGCTATTAAACCACTACAGCTGTTTTAATGGTAATTATCATCCTGAAATATGGCGGCAATGTTTGCATCTTAGGGCAGCGTGGCTCTGGAAAACCGAGCAGTATGGCCCATTTTCTCCAGATGTAACAAATAAGTAAAAGGGAGCTTTTGTCAGATTGTTAGCTATATATAAAAAAGAGATGAAAACATGCTTATTTCCCCAATCTTTCAGGGTTCAGCATTTGTACCTGTTTTTTGACCTTCGACGGTGTCATGGATGACAGCTTGTGCTGAAACTGAAGGTTACTTGCCCCACATTGCTTTCTAAATTCACATGCCAGACCTACAAACTTGGCTAATTTCTGACACATAATTATGAATGGCAATCCACATGACACAAGTGATATGACCCTTTCATTGCTGCAATTGAGACAGGTTTGACTTCTTTCTCAGATTTTCAATTTCTTGAAGCCTGCATCAGTAGTCTAGTTCAACTCAATTACTCAAGTATTTACTCTTACTCAGTGTAAATAAATTATTAGCCTGTATCTTCAGCTGATTTGCAATATTTCATTGTTATATGAAAATTAAACAATCATCTGTTTTTTTAACGGAAAGGTTCAAATGAAAGCTATAAGTATGAAATTACCTAAAATAGATAGATAGATGATGGATAGATAGATATATAGATAGATAGATGATGGATAGATAGATATATAGATAGATAGATTATGGATAGATAGATAGATGATAGATAGATAGATGGATAGATAGAT
>NW_015507672.1:0-862 GCF_001515645.1 Sinocyclocheilus grahami
TTCACAGGCACATTCAGGAGAGCCATAAGATTAATATTACATCTTATAAAAAGGGGCATAATAGGTGCCCTTTAAAATCTATTGAATGTTTTAACTGGCAAGGCTCAAAAAAACATGCAAATGATAAGTTTTCGTGACAACACGCAGCAGTGGCCCATTAACTGTCCCAAGAGCATTTCATGCTGGTCTTGGGCAGTCGGTTGAAATCGCCGGGGGCTCCCCCCACAGCTGTGGGCCCCTATAATCGTAACCAGCTTTCACCCCACTAGCGACGGCCCTGGTACCACTACAGGTTTTGCAGTTCTTTTAATATTTCAACTTAACATTGCGACTGTGAAAATACTGAATAACAGCTTCCTGTGAAGCTGATACTGCAGAGGAAGGAAGCTGCAGCTGTAAGGCCACCGTTAGGAACTCTCAGACTGTCTAACTGAAAGGGTCTTTGTGACATCTCATGACACACACACAGGCTCAATAACTGATGCTGCAAAGGATGTACCATCAGGAAGTCTCCCCCCATCCAATGACTGGCCTGTCAATCATTTAACAGAAAAAGAGAAGCATGAATGTGAACCCCGTCGTTTCAGATTCAGTCTGAATGTTGCTGTTTGCATGAACTTTAACCACCGAAATGAGTTTTGTGCTCTTTTTTATTTGGGTAATGACTAGCACTGAGATGAACTATTCTTAAAATGAGACTTACGAAAGCTGGTCATCAACCGAGATAAAGAAAAGATTGCTTAGAGGTTTAATTTCACCGGTCTCTAGGAGATCTAGATATTATGGCGATCTCAGATATTTCTTTCTTTGGGGCCTGTACTCGGATGTTGACAAATGTTTTAAGAACAGACATGAATCAAAT
>NW_015507672.1:872-19852 GCF_001515645.1 Sinocyclocheilus grahami
ATCTGGAGCACCGGGAGCTTTCCCATTCTGGCTCAGTCAGTGCAGCGGCTTAAAAGCCCTCGTCAATGTGAAAATGTTTTGACCAATCAAATTGAAGAAGGCGGAATTTACTGTTCACAGAAGCTGAGCTGCGCTGCTCGACATTTGAATGCGAACTGAGGTAAGATGTAAACAGCTAAAGATGATGAGACAATTCAGCAATATTTGCCAACGGTTTCCAAAAATGTTTTAATGACAGACATTAATTTTCAAGCGTGCAAACTACTAGGCCTACTGGCCTTTTTGAATTTCTCAGATTTGATTTGCCATTTACATCGTTTGCCACAGTGTATTTAGAAACATTAATGTAGCCGTTTTCATCAGACATTTGTATATCTTTATATTTCTTCCGAAATTTCACGTGTCTAAGAAAATGTTTAAAAAAACTGTAAAAATATAATTCTCAAACTTACTCTAGAACATTAAGTCTGAAGACTTTCGCTTTCAAGTGCAGTGATTAGAAAAGTTCTATTTTTCTATTAAATATATTTTAATGTAACAGTTTAATGTTTAAATGTATTTTTTTCTGTGATCAAAGCTGAATTTTCAGCATCATTACTCCAGTCTTCAGTGTCACATGGTCCTTCAAAAATCATTCTAATATGCTAATTTGCTGCTTAATTAATTTCAATTATTATTTGTGCTCAGTTATTAATATTGTTTTTTTTTATTATTATCAATACTGAAAACCATTTTTGTTTCTTAATATTTTTGTGGAAACTGTGACACTAACTTTTTCAGGATTATTTGATGAATACAAAGTTAAAGAACAAATTTTTTTTATATATAAATAATTTGTAATAAGTATATTTTACTGTCACTTAAATCAATTTAATGCAGCCTTGTTGAAGTATTATTATTATTATTATTATTATTTTAAATCTTACTCTAGACTGAATGGTGATGTATCACATTTTCCACAAAAATATGAAGCAGCACAACTGTTTTCAACATTGATAATTAGAAATGTTTTTCGAGCAAATCGGCATATTAGACTGATTTCTGAAGGATCATGTGACACTGAAGACCAGAATAATTATGCTGAAAATTCAGCTTTAATCACAGAAAGAAATGATATATTTTTAATAAATAAATTATATACTATATATTTGCATTGAAAACAGCTATTCTAAATTGTAACTCTATATATTTCACATATTACAGTTTACTGTATTTTTCATCATCAAAAAAATCTTAATTAAACAAAAAACTCTTGTCAAACAATTGAAAGGTACAATAAAATCCGTCCACATTCTGCACTACATTCCAAGTCTTCTAGAGCAGAGCATTGTTATATGGACTGATATTATGGTAGGCATTTAATTTTAGTGATATTAAACTGTCCCTCTAAGAGATGTGTAAAAATATTATTTACAAATTGCCATATACACCAGGGAAGACAAATTATAATGTAAAGAAGTATGATGGTCATTCATTAATGTTAATGATATTTATTAAAAAAAAATTATAATCTGTATTGTGTTATATTTGTATGTTAGTAAGTGGTGTTAAAAATAGCTCTAATGAACTGGTGTGTTTATGGTGTGGTGGGCCGCTCTGTGCCAAAAAGTCCAGGGCCACTTTTTAGCCCCAGTCCGCCACTGCGCAGACCGATTGGCGAATTACATCAAAATACCACGAGAGTGATTCAAAGGCACAAAGAGTCGTCTGATCTCTAATGCAGCGCCGATGCATCTCGAACACGCCTAATATTGTTTCTTCTGCTGTCCGGTTCATACATGTACGGCTGAATACCAGTCCTCTCACTCTCGCTCATGTTGCTTCTCCTCTCTGTTTATTGGCATACGCAAAGCAGAGACGTCTAGGCTCCGCCCCCTTCTGGAGTCGGGCGGGAAGTTACAGCTCTTTTTCATGTAAGGGAACACACCCCTGAAACAGCACTTTTTAGACCCGCCCCAAAAACGACACTTTTCAACACGTTATAATACATGATCTGTATGGTATTTTGAGCTGAAACTTCACAGGCACATTATCCAATATTTGTGTGTACAGTAAATGTATTTTTAAATTCTATTTCAGTTTCTGAATTTGAACTGAGATAGCAAACAGGATGCATAATTGCTATGCAGCATAAAAAAAAAAGTTAAATTAAAAGAAATTTATATAAATGTATTTTTTTTTATTGTTAAAAAATTAAAAAAAATATATATATTGGTTATGTGTATGTTAAAGAAAACATTGAGGGAAATGTTTAATTGTATTGTTTTGCAAACATTATGGGAATTCTATGAGAAACTGACCACCCATCTTGCACGGATGTACTAAAATGTTTCATCTGAGAATGTTCCCTATTAGCTGGGTCTGTAGGCAGTAAAAAGTGAGCCAATGACTTATGTAGTTTTGTTTTACTGCAGGCATATTTCTACATGACTATCTTTGCCTAAATGAGATCTCTGGTTAGGCTGCTTTGCATGTGGGTACGGAAGTGCGGCTAGCCAGGTAGCCACAGTCACCGCTGCATTACCACAGACAGGCTTCTGTTATTGATTCCACACATTTACAAATGCTCAACAAAGAAACTTCAAGAACACACACACACATTTGCAAACAGGCACACACACAAAGCATGCAGCCTTACTAAAGAAATGAACATTTACTTGATGTTAGCAGTGCCATGAAATACCAAAGTAAAAGCAACAATGCTACAAACTTAAAGGGGTCATATGATGCGATTTCAATTTTTCCTTTCTCTTTGGAGTGTTACAAGCTCTTGGTGCATAAAGAAGATCTGTAAAGTTGCAAAGACTAAAGTCTCAAATCTAAAAGAGATTTAGATTTGATTTGATTCTTTATAAAAGTTAAGAGTCAGCCACACCCCAAAAGTTCCCGCAAAGAAAGAAGGCGTAACTTTTATTCTCGCTGTAGTATTGTTGTTGCCGCCGCCATGTCGTGAAGGCACTGTGTGTTTCGTTGTGAAAGCTAAACTACTTAGTTTGGCCTTCCAAAAGAGGACGATATCTGCTTCGTCATGCCTGGAGCTGATCCGTGCTGGTCGCTGAGGAAATACAACAACTTCGTGCTGTGGATTGCTGGATCGGCTTTCACCGTGGACGAAGCGGAGTCCAGCCTGGGGTCGTCACATGTGGTTGCCGCAAGCCTCCATCATCGAATCCGCCGGCCGCGCCGTTCTCAAGCCCGCCGCGTCTGCTCACTCTAGCCCTCCGGCTGTTCCTCACGCTAGCCCCTGGCCTCCGCTCACTCTAGGCCACCGGCCTCCGCTCACTCTAGGCCGCCGTGTGTGACTCTGTGTTTCGTTGTGAAAGCGAAACTACTTTGTTTGGCTTTCCAAAAATGGACACTGATGAGCTTTGTAAAAATCGACATGTTTCAGAAAAGTGGGGCATAGAGGAGAAACAATAATACACAGTATGTGGAAAATAATGTGTTTTTTGAACCTTAAACTGCATAAACACATTTCATTACACCAAATACACAAAATAATGTTATTTTTAGCAGCATCATATGACCCCTTTAACTGAGAATGTACAGTCTATTGGTGTAGAGTTTATGGTAACTTGAGTATTATTGAGTGTGAACCATAAAAAATTGGTTTATGTCAACTTTACCTTTCCTGGATCAATTATCACACATAAACACACAGCACTCTGATCTCCAGCAGATATATGGTATGGGGAAACCACAGGACTAATGTAACATACGGCTGATCAGTTGACAGATTGCTTGAAGTCAATATTCCTGGAGGAACACAGCTGACAACTACTTCACCAAATATTCTTTGACTTACAGTGAAAGAGTCTGTCATTAATAATACAGCAAATGAGCCAGAACAAAAATAAGTGTCAAACTCAGAGTGAATGCTGATGGGATGGTTGCTATGTTTCAATGTGAGTAAATATTACCTCATACTTCACCTGATTGTTGAGACAAGGAACGAAACAGGCTGCAAACATAAAAGACAAACATGTTCGGAGGTAATCAATCTTTTTTTTTTCACTTCTTTTATTTTTTCATAAATCAGTAGCATTTATTTATATACTATTATAGTATTTATTAATATTTTGAATTTGCTTTAATTTTATATTTTTTATATTGCTTTTAGTTTTTATTTTAACTTTAGTTTAACATTTGTTTAACATTTATTTAATAAATAAATACATATAAAAAAATTATTTAACGTTTATTAATTTTAGTTTTTAGTCAACATTTATGCATTTGACAGACACTTTTATCTGACTTATATCACATTCACGGTAAACATTTTATCAGTTCATACTTAGTAATTTTCTTATGCACTTTTGTCTTTTTTTTGTTAATTGTGGAGGAAATTTAATTTTTATATGAAATATTATTATTATTATCGGTATTATTTGCTTCACTGGTGAAGTCGTGGCCTAATGGTTAGAGAGTCAGACTCATAACCCAAAGGTTGTGGGTTTGAGTCTCGTACCGGCAGGGATTGTAGGTGGGGGGAGTGAATGTACAGCAAGTGTCTTTGAGCAAGGCACCGAACCCCCAACTGCTCCCCGGGCACCGCCGCAAAAAAATGGCTGCCCACTGCTCTGGGGGTGTGTTTACGGTCTGTGTGTGTGCACTTTGGATGGGTTAAATGCAGAGCACTAATTCCGAGTATGGGTCAGAGGTGTAAAGAGTACCTAAAAACCATACTGGAGTAAAAGTACAGATACCTTACAGTGAAAATTACTCCACTACACGTTACAAGTCACCAATTCCAAAATCTTTTTAGCAGCATCATATGACCCCTTTAAACACAGTTTTCCAGTAGTGTGACTGTCACTCAGGTGTTTACTGTTTTTTTTACATTGCACATTTGCATTCAGCTTAATATGCCCCCCTAAAATGTTCTTCATCTTCTATAATATTTTCTTTTGGACAGTTCATTTTAACCTTATTTATGAACCTGTTAATTAAACTGTGTGAATGAACATTTTCAGTTAAATTAAATTAACAGGTGCAATAAATAAATAAATATATATTTTTTAATTTGTTGATTTAGCTGCCTAAGTAACAAATAAAAATACACACACACACTGTTGATTTAATTGAACGTTGATTTAATTCAACTGTCTGAATAAAAATATTCAATTAAATTAATAAATAAATAAACTATTTGAAACAAGATAAATATACTTAAATTATGAATACTTGTTTTGTTTTTTTCCCCCATACATAAATAAATAAACGTTATTTTGGAACCTGCTGATTTAATTGAACTGTCTGAATAAAATTAAATAAATAAATAAATGTCCTTAAAACAAGATGAATGTACTGTTGTTGTAATGTAATGTAATGTTATTAAAAATTGCTTTTTCATAAGTAAATAAATGAACTTTATTTTGGAACCCGCTGATTTAACTGGGCTGTCTGAATAAAAATATTCAGTTCAATTAAATTAACAGGAACAAAATGAATGAATGAATGAATGAATTGTACTCTTAACCTGTTTATTTTGATCTGTCTAAATGAAAATAGTTGAATTAAATTAACGTTCCATTAAAATTAATCAAATTTAAAAAATTTAAAAGTAAATGCATTTTATTTTTGATCATTGATGATTTAATTGAACTGTTGGAATGAAAATAGTCAGTTCAATTAAATGAACAAGTTCAATCAAAACAATTAATAAAACTATACATAAATAAACAGGTTCAGTAAAAGTAAGTAAATGAATAAATAAATATATAAATAACATGTACTTTTTATTAGCAGCTTGTGTTTTTAAATGTAGCTTGACTGTCATTCAACTACTTTCAATTATGAAAGTTTGTAGCTGGACAAGGTTGAAAGCAGCTTCACGAACACTCAATATTAAACCCACATGATGAGGATATTTGCAGTTTAGAGTTGCACTAGGGTTTTGCACATATCCTGTGCACACGAAACAGACGGAGAGAGAGGGACGCGCTGCTCCTCACGCACCTTGCAAAAGCTATTTCTTCCTGTCAGAGCCTTGAACTGAGCCTTATTCCGCTTTCTCAAACGACATGCAGGGCTTTAGCTGTTAAAACAGAGACTCAGGCTCACAGCGATACAGTTATTTTCATCAACACGTCTCCCTCATAGCAAGAAGCTGTCGACTGACAGGAAAAGTGAGTAAGGGGAGGGCAATAATGAAGGAGAACTGAAGAACTCAAGAGTTCCCAACCTCTTATCTGCACTAACAAAAACCTCTCTGTGGTTTCTGAACATACACAACGAAGCTGAGGGCGCTGCTTTCTTTTCCCTTCACTTGTGTGTTATGAAACGTTGGGCCCTCTCATATTATCTGACATGTGTTTGGGCTCCAAAAGTGATTTTGATCATGAAATCTTCATTATGACAAAGGGAATGGCTGCGATTCAGTATGAAACTTGAGCAGATCAATGGCTGACCAATCAGCGGATGATTTAATATGATGTGGTCGGCAAATCAATGTCTGCCCTCAAAATAATTATTGAAATTAAATTAAACTGGTGTGTGCGTTCTCACCAAAACAAACGTCCCCGGAGAAATACACTTCAAACCACCAGAGTCAGACTTAAATTCAGTTTAAATTCATGTTAAAATTGCACAATATTATGGCAAGCAGCACCATGTTTTCATCTAGTACAGCAGTAAAACAAAATTACTCTCACTTTACAGAGACACGACAGAAAAACTACACAAATAGTGACCTATCAAATCTCAAGTTGTAGTCCAATTTTCTTCAATAACATGACTTCTTTATTGACAAAAATACACAATTTGCCTTTAATTGCCATTTTCTAAAAATAGACAGATTCTCTTACATTTAACACACGAACCAAACTTTGCGCGTTCTCATCTGATTTGAAATATTTGAGAAAAATGTGTCTATAGACTGTATACTAATTATTTTGTGTGATAATTTACTATTATCTGTTCAGTAGAAGGGTTGTTCCTTGAGTGTTTAAATGAAACAATTAAATAATCAAACACATGTTTATATATACACACAGATCTATCTATCTATCTATCTATCTATCTATCTATCTATCTATCTATCTATCTATCTATCTATCTATCTATCTATCTATCTATCTATCATCTAATTCAAAATATTAGTCAAAATATACAAATTCTACTAAAATAACAATGATAGATTGGTAGATTTATTGCCTAATATTAGGAGAAATATCTGTAGTAAAGTAAGTAAATATCAGTTTTGAAAAACTATGTACATATCATAATTTGCTGTAAAGCAGCGAACAATGACAACAGTGTCATTGTTCAGATCAAGTCCGTTTAGAGCTGGTTCAGTTCAAATCAACAACTGTGAATTTCATCAATTTTTTACTATATTCACAATTTCTCAACAGCATTTCCCAAAGACTTTCGACACTGTCTTGGTTGTGTTAACGATTTCGTACACCTGTCTCAAACATGACCACAAGCTTCAAGCCTGTTTTGACCATCGGCTCAGTCCATCCACCGGTTTTAACCATCTTTATCTCCTTTCCTGGAGCTGCGCATTGGTGACGCCACTCAATACATTCCCATCGTGGTTCTGTCCGACGCTGGGCTCAATAGCGACCAGCCTGCCTGCCTGTCTACCAGACACTGGGCTCAATATTAGCAGGGCCAAACTCTCTCAGCAGCTGCTCCATGTAAAGAGAGCAGGGTCAGAAAATCCATATCAGCACAGCGACACACTGGGGGACGGAAACTCAATATAAGCCAGTGAGAGACGACTCCTCACGCAAGATACTCTGATATTGAGACATCAGCATTTCATATCAGAACAGGGCTCTTTAATACGTATCAGATATTATAGAGAGTCAGAGTCTCCCCCCAAAAATGAATAAAACATTTAAAAAGCTAGTTGCCAAGGCAACATTTCTCATTTATGTTTAAAGTTGAAGTATTAAATAATTAAAACTAAATCAATGAAAATGTATAAATAATAGCGCTCTTCAAAACGTATCAAACATTATAGAAGTCAGAATCCCCTCTACCCCCACAAAAAAATAAAATAAAATAAAATAAAACATTTAAAAAGATAGTTTCCAAGGCAACATTTCTCACTTTTGTTTAGTTTAAAATAAAGTACTAAAATAATTAAAACTAGAATAAAATAATAATAATAATAATATATAGATTACATATTTAAAAAAAAAAGATTATTACATTTTCAATAAATTTTAATAAAATTACAAAAAGACAACAAAATTACTAAAACTTTAAAATTCAAGTAAAAACAGAATATATATATATATATATATATATATATATGTGAATATGAATATAATATATAATATATATAAATATGTTAACAACAACTATAATAGCATCAAATTATGTGCAGACCGATCAGTGTTTGACATCAAAGTACCGCGAGAGCTACAGAGAGCAGACGACATTGTATGCTTTCGAATCGATCTCGCTGTACTTTGATGTCAAACACCGATTGGTCTGCACAGCGCTGTTTCAAGTCAAACACACATATGTAAGATGACGTACGTGGAGCGGGCCGGGTGCGCTAATTGCATTTTTAAAAATGTACGCGCACTTTTTTTCCATAACTAATTAATTAACGCGTTAAATTGACAGGCCTAATATACATATATATATATATATATATATATATAGGATATATATATAGCAGCTAATTTATTACAGGTGACCACATTCCCACAACTCTGATACAGCCATCGCTCCTATCCACACCTTCTGCTAAACGCTTGAAATTCACCCCAGTGACCAAAGGGACACATGGGAGTGGAGAACAGGAATTTATGACCCTATGCTAGTCCTTCTCTGAATCTGCATGGATCAGGCAAAGCGGCTTCCTTCGGTGCCTGTGGATGTAGATAACCAGAATCAGCGGTGGCCAGGTGGGAGACCGCTGGGACGACTGCAGGTCCACAGGACTGCGGCCAGCCTTGAGAACAGCCTCGACAACAATAAATCCATCTCTGTCGACACTCTGACCCAAAGGAGTACAAAAGCAACCTTGTAAAACTTTCATCTACAGTTCAACACTCAAGAGATATATGGAAAGAAACGGTGCCCAGCGTGTCAGATGGCATACACTCTTAAAAATAAAGGTGCTTCAAAAGGTTCTTCAAGCGATGCCATAGAAGAACCATTTTTGGTTCCACAAAGAACCATTCAGTCAAAGGTTCTTTAAAGAACCATCTCTTTCTTATCTTTTTATAATCTGAAGAACCTTCTTTCACCACAAAGAACCTTTTGTGAAACAGAAAGGTTCTTCAGATGTTAAAGGTTATTTATGGAACCATTTAGACAAAATGGTTCTTCTATAGCATCGTGAAGCACCTTTATTTTTAAGAGTGTAGAGCGTGATCAGGAGAAGAAACAGGCAACAAGCGTGAAAGTGAGGTGAAATTGGAGGTGTAATTTGAAGATAAAGAAGTGGAACAACACTTCTTCATCATCCTTCACAGATGTGTCACAGCCTATTATAGTTAACCATATGAACCCCATGCAGTTATAGAAAGATGGCACCAGTTTCATAAGTCATGCACTAATGTACATTAAGCTACATCAATCTATAATTTCTACTACAATAAAGTAGAAATGCACTGTCTACCAAAGGAAGACCCAAACAAACTTCAATCAAAATGCAATAACATGCTCTGCTTCTAAACAACGTTTCTTTTCTGTTGCCATCACCAGAAAAAAAAAGAAAATTGTAAGCAAAACAAAGATTATAAGAGTACATTTTACAAAAACGATTTACAATTTCTGTATTTATACTTTAATTTTATAATGTTCTGAGTGAACATAGTTTCAAAGTAAATCCAGATAACTAAAAGTACTAAATAAAACTAAATAAAAGTAGTCATTCTACTACAAACTTCAAGTAACGGTATAATATTACAAAAGCACAAAGTTCTTTTTTTTAATCTTATATTTAATTGTACTTGTGGCTTTACACTTTTACAACCTGGAAAAAATGAGACGATACTCAAACAAAATCTACTTAATTGTTCTCTTTTTCTCATACTGGGAAGTGCAATTTATTTCAAAGAATTAGTTCATTTCAATTAAATAGTTAAAGTAAGCAAATAAATAAAAAAAATACTGAATGAATGCAGGAATATTGAGTTCTTCAAATACTGTTCTGATTTCAAAAATAAATTATATAATACTGAAGGTGTTAAATAGTTTCAATGTGGTTAACTACTTTATGTTAGTAGCTTGTAATATAACTATTGATTGGATTAAAGCTTCAAAATGTTTTAATCTACTTTAAATTATATCATTAGCTTTACAAGTTGTTAGTTTCAAAGCAGCTTCCCCATCACTGCTAATGATGTCAAACCAAAATATCAAAGCAAACTAACTTGAAGAATAATTCTAAAGAAGGAACTTTCTCTGAGAACTGTTAGCGCACGTAAGAATAGTGATTCCGATAGAGAGGGTGTGCGTGAGTGTGTGTACTAGATTTACACACAAACCATCTGATAAACCGATCCCACAGAGAGATAGAGGGTAAATCCTCACACATGGCTGTCGGTTAGCGCGCTGCTAGTAAAGAAGAGAAATGGGACTACTAGACAAGAAACACCTAAAAAGCCTACATGTGCATGCTTACATATGTTGACATGCACTTCAACTTTGCATATGCATAGTTTTTTCCTTGATAAAAGGAAATGCAAAAGAGCTGTATGCAACAAACATTCTCATTTGATATGTATATGCAAATGTACATCAGCAAACACGACTGTCGATACACGTGCACAAAGATATGCTAACAATGTGACAATGTTCAGACAGCCTGTCCAGTTGAGATAATCTGGGAAACATACTTGTGGGGCAGGGTATGTACTGTGCAACATCATAAATGTGATTTTTATATAACGTTTAACAGCTATACACTTTTAAAAATAAAGGTGCTTCAAAAGGTTCTTCAAGCGATGCCATAGAAGAACCATTTTTGGCTCCACAAAGAACCATTCAGTCAAAGGTTCTTTAAAGAACCGTCTCTTTCTTACCTTTTTATAATCTGAAGAGCCTTCTTTCGCCACAAAGAACCTTTTGCCAAACAGAAAGGTTCTTCAGATGTTAAAGGTTCTTTATGGAACCATTTAGACAAAAAGGTTATTCTATGGCATCGTGAAGCACCTTTATTTTTAAGAGTGTATTAGTGGGCAGAACTGCTTTATGTTAATGAGAAGTTGACTGCCAGTGTTATTGTAGGAAAAAATACTTCAACATAGAGCTGGACATGTCCAAAATAAGTCAAGATGAGAAAGAACTTGTTACTAAGAGGTGAAAAGTGGAGTTTAAATGTTTACAGCTCAATTTGCAACATTTTATGGTGTTAATCAAGTTCTAAATAAAAAGAGAAATAAATCCTCTGTAGTGAACAGGTGCGCTTGAAAGGAGAGCCCAAACAGCTGATTACAAACATCACAATAAGCCACAAGTAATCCACATGACTCCAAGCCATCAATTCATGTCTTGGGTAGCCAAAAGCTGTGTTTGTAAGAAACAAATCCATCATTAAAATGTTTTTAATTTCAAATTGTTGCTTCTGACTAAAATATCCATAATCAATAATATTGCTTTCTCCAGTAAAATTCGTCTTGCCTGAATCAGGAGAGAAATATGCACAGCTCAAGCACCGTTAACAAGCCAAAACAGCTCTAAACAAATATGTGAGAGGATTTTGATATGAGAGGACAACAGGGGATGGACTTTTTCACTGGAGGAAGCTTTATTTTGGATTATGGACTATTATTTTGGCCAGAAACAACGTTTTGAAGTTAAAATGTCTTCATGATGGATTTGTTTCGTACAAACACGCAACTTTTCACTTCACAAAATGCTAATTGATGGACTGGAATCATGTGGATTATTGTGATGTTTTTTTATCAGCTGTTTGGACTCTAATTCTGACGGCACTCATTCACTGCAAATGATCCAATTGTGAGCAAATTATGTAATGCTACATTTCTCCAAATCTGACGAATGAACAAACTTATCTGCATCTTGTTTGGTCTGAGGTTCAGGACACCTTTCAAAATAATTTATTTTTTGGGTGAACTAATCCTTAAAAAATGGGTTAAAACATCATGGCATAACATTTTAAAAAGGATTCATTGAGCTGCACACACATACACCTTCAGTTCAGTAACCCTACATCATTAGTAGAATAAAGGTTGTTCATTAAGTTTCATGTGGCCTTTGCCTCGTCTTCAAGATGTTACATCGAGGCTGTTCACATGTGTTCAAGAACAAACATGCATCGGGTGCGACTGATAAACTTCCTGTGTTAACTGAAAGCACCCGCATACATCTAGATGTATGTGTGCATGAGAAAGAGACAGTCAGGAAACTGAAATGAGACTTTCTCAAGAAGCAACTGTGAAAAAAGCAACCAGACCTCATAACCTCATTAACATCACCTTTAGAAATGATCCCACAGCATGATCCGCAATAAAACGCACATTTAAAACAGAAGAGTCAATCTGCTGAGCAGAATATATCTGTGTGATGATCCACTCACACCAGCTAAATGAGTCAGTTTAACCATTACAGGGTAATTTCCATTCACCCTTAATTCACAGTAATTTCAGTTTGAGGAAAAAAAACTAAACCATCACCTTTGGGCCTCAGCTGTGAACTCACACACCCACAGGCATTAAAAACAGCACTTCAGAAACTACAGAGCCTTTAATAAAGAGGGAAAGTCCAGAGCTGTAAGGACGTGCCACTGCTGCCTAAAAAAGAAGCCGTTTCTCTCTGTCTGTCATAAAAATAATAATAAAAAACAGAACTGAGATTTAGGTCAAGATTTGACTTCTTCCTCATATAATGAAGAAGACCTTAATTAGTTAACACAAATGATTGTATTATGTTATTATTTTTATTTTTCATTTTATTAAAAATTAAAAATATATAATGTAATGCCTTGAGCTATGACAGAACTTACAGTTAGTCAGTTTCTCACAGCTTCTTCATTCTGTGAGAAACTGACTAACTGTAAGTTCTGTAATACTTACTCTTGTTTTAAGAATATTTTACTTACCCCACTGTCAGATAATTGTACTTGTTTTAAGCAAAATGCACTTAATTTATTTATTTTTCCCCCCTGGAAACAAGACTAAGTATCTTAAGTTATTTTGCTTATCTAGTAAAAGTATCTTGATTTAAGAATTTTTTGATATTTTGACTAGAAGTAAGACAAAAATACTAAGTAAGATAAGCCATTTTTTTGCAGTGTAATACAGCATCATACAACACGTTTTTAAGAAATAAGTAAAAGAGCCAATGCATAGCTACATAATGCATGTTCTACATCACTACATCAATTCAAATGTTGACCTGCCCCATTTTCCTACACAACTGCATTTCAAAGTCGACTAACCACTGATGTTATATGACTCAATGCCAAAGAACATCTTTCCAGACCTCAACTTCTTCAAACTATTGAGGGTTCATCATTCAGTTTGACTTAAACGATTAAAGTGATATTCTGAAAGTTTAGCAACAGCACAGCTGTTAGTTACACACTGCAAGACTCGCCATAAAAAAACCCCAACAAACTAACTCTAAAACTCAAGGTCTGCCACAGTGCAAGAACCAAAAAAGTTTTCAAACTCATACTGTATACATTAAAACTCTCATGCAGGTTCCTTTCTCTAGCCTTTTTAATAAGCATACATCCAAAAAGACATTCAATTTGACCTATTAAACCATTAAAGCGATAATATGCAAGTTAAGCAAAAGGTTAGTCTCACTGTGTACTGTGGAACAAACTAACTATAAAACCCAAAGTTTGGCCCAGTACAATAATCGGAAAAGTAGTAATGCAGCTCCCTTTCTGTAGTTTTGTCAATAAGGAAACATCCAAAAAGACATGCTGGAGTCCACCATGCATTGGCTGGTTGAATGAGGTTAACCAGTGAAGTACTCACTAACCCACAGACCTGTGGTTTTCAGATTCAGCCACAAGATTTCAGTACTCCACTGACACTGCAAACCAGCACCTTGATGTCGTCACTTTGTTCAAACATCGCATCGATGCGCGTTGGATGGAGATAAGAGCTCGGTTGCACAAAATTGTAGAAAACTGCCTCGGATACTCACCCCTGGAGAAGCAAGACTGGTAGGACGGGAAACTTTCGAAGATGCTGTTCGAGGCCATTCCGAGCGGCTGTTGCTTCTCCTCTTCGTCCGAATCCAACTCTTCCAACTTGATCTGCTCCCGAATTTTGAAGGGCTCCCGGCTTTGCCCTGCAAAGAGGAAAAATGCACCCATGATGACATGCTGGAGGTTAAGCTCAACCGCCCTCCACGTTCCACCCCCTAAATCGGACCCCAAACACACCCTGAAACCCATGGTCGCCTTGCGTCGGTCCAGCGAGGCGTTTCTGTCCTTGGATTCTGTGCATGGTTCACAGACACAGGAGATTGCAATCGGCAGTCAGGCTGTGGTTGACTGATGCTTACCCTTGTGCAAAAGAGCCGGAGTGCAAACGAGTCGCTGTGGTTTTTTCGGTGATTTGGCTGATTCACATGCTGACATCAACACGTATTCTCCCGCCCCCTCTCGCTCTTGAGTCCTTCTTGTATATCTTTATCTCGCTGTTTTTTAGTGCCTAGAGAGCCGTGACCGGTCACAGACTCGGTTTGTGGTTGTGGCGGCCCACAGAAAGCTTCTCCCTTAGTCAGACAGCAAGTTTAACCGTTGAAAAAAAAAGCATCCAAGCACCATTGGGCCGTTTAGGTCACATGTTCTAGCGAATTTAATTCTGTTTTTTTTCTGCACAGGTTTTGTTCTGCATTATCTGTCATTCGGGCCAGTCTATAAAACCTCCACCTGTCCACATTTGCTTGAAAAGGAGGAAATAGATGTGGTCTGTTTCAATTGTAAGAGCGTGTGAGTGGAACAGAGGGAGGTTGAAAGTGAATAGGTGAGAACACAGCAGCGTTTAACAGTCGATGCATGTGTGTGTGTGTGTGTCAGAGTCTGTGTACGAGAGTAAAGCAAGTCACACTGCATAAGTTAAAGCATGCAAATCTGTCTCCAATAGAGGGCACAATTAGTCCTGTGTCTTAGACACCATAAAGGCGCTACAGATCGTCAAAATTTACATGGTGCCTTTTGTATCTGTCTCATCTGCTGATTCTGCAAGACAAACAGAAAATAAAATACATTATTTACTCACAATAAACTCACACATTGTGACCACTTGTTTGGTCTAAAACTTTCAGCATCCAATCAGAATAATGTTTAGAAATACCACATACTCTATAAAAAGACATTAAAGCCAAAATAAATGTCAATGCATTAGGAACAAAATTCTGAGAAAAAATCTAGCACCATTTCTTTGCAGATACTGCGTTGTTTGATTTATTTGTTGTCCAATGCAATAATGCAACAATTTTTAAGTGTGACTCGAGTACAAATAATTTTAGGGGCTAAATATTTTCACTTTTAGCATCTGACATGAAATTAAATTGAAAATGAGATGATATATTTTATGTTTTGTCATGTTATTTGGTGCCTTACAGATCATTTCAATCTGCTAATTCTACAAGATAAAAATAAAATAAAACACAATGTATTTACTGACAATATTTACTTTCACTCTTAGCGATGTAAGTGAAAATAAAATGTCATATTTGAAGGCAGATATTCAAGAAGTTATTTTAAAAGTGAACTGCATAAAAATTTCCCTTAGTAAAACACCATGCATTATCAGGCTGTGAATGATTGCATTATCTGCTTCAAATTGTAGACTTCATTATGCATTTTGCTAATTGTTTGGCGTCTTCTGTATGATTTTAATCTGTTGATTCTCCGTGAGAGACAACATAAGAGTGTTTACCAACAATTAACTCCATAATATCCACATTTTACTGACATGCAAATTCAATAATATTTAATTGTGCAAAATATTTTTTCTTGTACAAACCGACTGCATTACCTAGAAGAAATCAAACATCATGTGTTTTGCATGTCGGGGGTCGACATAATTGCAGGCCTCATTACAGTCTCACCTGCCCTTAATGAAGGTATTGCATAACACATCCAAGTGGGTCACGATATCACACAAGACTCCTGCCCATCACGCAACTGATTAGGACGTTTCGTTTTGTCTAAAGAACACCATGCTCACATAACATAAACGGCCCCCTGCAACCCCTCAAGCCTCTATTATCTGGCAACCACACATCTGCGTCCACCTCCAGCTTATTAGACGGCCCCAAATTGGCACATGTGCACCTGCACCACGCCTCCAGCACATGCCAAACACACCCACACCTGTGTCCTGGCTCTCCTCTCAACCGTTTGGACGGGAGGTTTGGGAGTGGTGGGCGGAGTGCTTTAGGTGGTATCAGTGTGTGCGAGCAGCTGCTGTCCCTCCCGACCTGGAGTCAGCTTTCAGCCCAGCATGCAGACACACTTCTACAGATGTCAGTGTTGTAGATTGACTGCTTTACAATGCTGAAATTTAGTTTTGAATTTCAAACTTTTGAATCCAAAAAAAATAAAGGTTCCAAAAAAAGCTTTAAGCTGCGGCATCAGTGTTTTTTGCAGATGATATTTGGTTATATAATGCAATTATAAGAGTTTTACAGACTGATTTCATTAGAGAACATTTTGGGACAGATTTACTAAACAGGGCAAATTAGCTTGAGAGAGCAATCCCATAAAACCACCGACAAGAGTGGAAAGTTGCACTGATCTACTGAGACTGAGCAAATTAAAGAGCACAGATACAGTCAGATCATTTCCATAATGACCAACACAATCTACCAAGCGCAGTGCAAACATCTAAACATGAGCGTAAACTACTACCACATGCATTAATGGGTTAAAAAAAAATTTTTGGTTGTTAAATAAAGGTACAAATATCAGTAAACTGACTTCCACAAACCTTAATAAATCACGTTGCATGATTTATTTAAACGCTCTCCTCCTATAAATTTTGCATCTGAAAGGAAAACTCCTACAAATACATATGCAATAACGTCAGCTGCAAAAATAACTGTCCACACCTTTTCATTGGTCATTTTTCACTGCGTGTATTTAGCAAATCCTGATAGTGGTTTTGTAAGGCTGAAAGGGGATTTGCGCTGGTGCAAGCTGTTAGTAAATCTGGCCCTTTAAGTTCTGATTACAGACCTAGAACCAATACAGGGCTCTGAAGAACATGAATTATGATGTCAAGAACTGGAATTGGTTCTTGATCAGGGGACGGATTTATGTTTAACTAATTAATTGATATGACCATACTTGCAGAGTAAATTGTTTGCATTAAGAATTGAAAAAAAACAACAAAAAAACAAGTTTTCTGAAAATTAGTTTAAATATGCAAATTAAGCATTATCGAAATAAATGTAGACTAATTTGCATGTTTCCAGAACAAAAATCGGATCATTGGATAAAGCCAGGTTCAAAATTCTTGTTTCATTTTGTTAACATTAAAGTTAAAGGGGTCATATGATGCGATTTAAATTTTTCCTTTCTCTTTGGAGTGTTTCAAGCTCTTGGTGGATAAAGAAGATCTGTAAAATTGCAAAGACTAAAGTCTCAAATCCAAAGAGATATTCTTTATAAAAGTTAAGAGTCAGCCACGCCTACCTAAAACGGCTTGTTCTAACACGCCCCCACATGTCTGTCACGGAGGGGGAAGATTTTCATAACGCCGCCCAAATGTTCACGCAAAGAAAGAAGGTGTAACTTTTATTCTCGCTGTAGTATTGTTGCTGCCACTGCCGCCATGTCGTGAAGGCACTGTGTTTCGTTGTGAAAGCAAAACTACTTTGGTTGGCCTTCCAAAAGAGGACGATATCCGCTTCGTCATGCCTGGAGCTGATCCGTGCTGGTCACTGAGGAAATACATCAACTTTGCTGTCGATCGCGAAATCGGCTTTCACCGTGGACGAAGCGGAGTCCAGCCAGGGGTCGTCACATGTGGTTGCCGCAAGCCCGCTGGACACGCCTTCGTCGAATCCGCCGGCCATGCCGTTCTCAAGCCCACCGGCCTCTGCTCACTCAAACCGGCCTCTGCATACTCTAGGCCGACACTCACTCTAGGCCTCCGGCTTCCGCTCACTCAAGGCTGCGGTATGTGACGCTGTTTCGTTGTGAAAGCGAAACTACTTTGTTTGACCTTCCAAAAGAGGACACGACTAGAAATCAGTGGTTAAGTTGTATTTACAACACTGTTCCAGAACAGTTTAACCCAAATATTCAGATGTGTCCAGCGCATTTTATGGAGGACTGTTTCCTGATCCTGGTAGAGTAGACTACAATGCCGTTCTTTATAAATATTTAATATTAAATATTTTATATTTTATGTTTAAAACCATGTCTTACGATGTCCTGATCATATAAGTCATATAGTATAAGTATAAGTCATTATAATCCGTAATTATGTCCCCACTGGATGCCTCGTTTATACTGGGTTTTATTGTTTTTGTCTCGTCACTCCAGCTGGACAGGGCATCACAATATGGTAAGGGGCGTAACATTTCCGTCACACGCTTGAGGTATTCGGCCAATCACAACGCACTGGATAGCTGGCCAATCAGAGCACAACTCGCTTTTCAGACCGATGAGCTTTGTAAAAATCTATGCGTTTCAGAAAGGCGGGGCATAGAGGAGAAACAATAATGTACAGTATGTGGAAAATATTGTGTTTTTTTAACCTTAAACCTCATAAACACATTTCATTACACCAAATACACAAAATAATGGTCTTTTAGCAGCATCATATGACCCCTTTAAAGGTTTTTACAGAGGGGATTTTGGATTTCTCTTTTTATCACTCCATAAATCAGAAAATACTGTCAACAGACAATTTAATTTAATAAAAAATACACTTAAAGGGGTCATATGATGTTGCTAAAAAGAACATTATTTTGTGTATTTCGTGTGTAATGAAATGTTTATGCGGTTTAAGGTTCAAAAAACTCATTATTTTCCACATACTGTACATTATTGTTTCTCCTCTATG
>NW_015507672.1:19958-42431 GCF_001515645.1 Sinocyclocheilus grahami
TAAACATAAAACCATGTCTGCATTTGTGATCGGAGAAATGACAAACAACAAGCCATACTCTACACTGCCCAAAAAACTCGCTTTAAATATAAAAAATATAAAAACTGTTTAAATATAAAAAACGTACTTACAGTCTGTGAGTCAGAACAGCTGGCATTGTAGTCTACTCTACCAGGATCAGTAAACAGTCCTCCATAAAATGTGCTGCACACATCTGAATTTTGGGTTGAAGTGTTCTGGAACAGTGTTGTAAATACAATTTAACCACTGATTTCTAGTCATGTCCATTTTTGGAAGGCCAAACAAAGTAGTTTCGCTTTCACAACGAACACAGCGTCACACATGGTGGCGGCCTACAGTGAGCAGAGGCCGGGGGCTAGAGTGAGGAACGGCCAGAGGGCTAGAGTGAGCAGAGGCAGGTGGGCTTGAGAACGGCACGACTGGTGATTTCGACGAAGGAGCATCCGGAAGGACATGTGACGACTCCGGGCTGGACTCCGGGCTTCGTCCACGGTGAAAGCTGATCTGGCGGTCCACAGCGCAAAGTTGTTGTATTTCCTCAGCAACCAGCACGGATCAGCTCCAGGCATGACGAAGCAGATATCGTCCTCTTTTTGAAGGCCAAACTAAGTAGTTTCGCTTTCACAATGAAACACACAGTGCCTTCACGACATGGCGGCGGCAGCAACAATACTACAGCGAGAATAAAAGTTACCCCTTCTTTCTTTGCGTGAACATTTGGCCGGCGTTATGCAAATCTTCCCAGATAGTGACGTAGGCATGTGGGGGCATGTTAGAAAGAGCCTGAGAACGATTATGTGTTACGTTGTAATGCTTAGTAATTTAAATAACTCAATAAAACCTTTGGGGATTTAAGCAAGTTGGAAATTATCCTAACTTAAGAGGTGATTATCGATGATCTTTTCAGGAATTCAAACCATTCTTCAATTTTTGTCTTTAGATCATTCTTAAAAAATGTTTTTGGTATACAAAATATTCTATAAAGAGAATATTAAGAATCTTCAACATGCTTAAATGGTTGTTCATGTAACCTAAAATTCAGGGATCTTCTATTGTTGCAACCCCAAAAAAACATGTATTACAAAAAAAAAATGTTCCCTTAATGATGTCTAGCAAAACTAAGAATGGTGAGTAGGAGGGCTGTCTATCTCTTATTTATTTTTTTATATATGTATCTGGGACACACAGATGTCCTACACACACGTATCCTGCTGTGTTCCCACGGCAACACATCATGCCGCATCCTGCATAGCCACATCCCTGAGAAAATCACTCCTTGCTTCACTGGCCGAAGACATTCCTGGATGTCCATCCATGGAGTACTCAAAACACAGACCAGAAAGATATAAATCTGAAAGAGTAAATAAGTCTTAAATGGAACATAACATACTAAACTTCTAAACTAAATCATGCTTTCATGCAGTTGTCACTACTGTACTTTGATAATACTGTGGTTTTAAACTGCTTAAATAGAAATAGTAATTCAAAGGTCTAGGATTTACACATTTAAATAATCTCAGAAAAACTGTCACCCGAAAATCAAAAGTAAAGAATAAAAAAAGTTTAGAAAATTATTTAAATTGTCACTGTAATAATAATAATAATAATAATAATAATAATAATAATAACAACAACAACAATAATAGTAATATTTTTGAAGTCGTAAATAAAACAAAGATTACTGGAGTATGTTTTACAAACAAAATACTATTTCAGTCTTCAAAATTTCATGTTTAATTCAATGTGTTACTTGTCAATTTTTGTAAATAATGATGAAATTGACTTACAATTTCTGAGTGAAAATTGTTTAAAAAAAATTCTACACAATTTTTTGGGCACATTACAGTAAAAAGAAAATAATTTATTCATTCCTTATTCTTTATTCCTTTCTCTACAAAAAAACATGTCAGAGATGTTTAAGTAAAGGATATTTCTCACAACTACTTTTATGCCTGTGGTTTAAAGCAGGCACAACACACACAGTTTCTGCCAATCTCATGTTAATCGTGTGGACCTATAGAGTAGTATTGCATCCCTTATATCTCCGTCTAGCAGGGACGCCGCTAAGGGGGGGGAGTGGTTAGTTAGGACAATTCTAAGGGCCCACGCACTTTTGGGGCCCCCAGAGATCTGTTTTAATTGTAATAACAGTAGTAGTAGTAGTAATGTACTACTAAAGAGTTAAATAAAACAAAATTTGAAGGGGGGAAAAACCTTCAAAAAAAGGTGGAAAGTTGGGACGATTCTAAGGGCTCACGCACTTTTGGGGCCCCCAGAGATCTGTTTTATTTGTAGTAACAGTAGTAGTAGTAATGTACTACCAAAGAGTTAAATAAAACAAAATTATGCCTTATTTCTGCATTTCCAGCTAAATTATCTCCCCCATTCACTGCATGGTTTCGTCCCATCCTACGTAGCCTAGAGTCACTGAGTGAGATCAGATGGTAAACTGTCAAATTAGAAATATCTTCGAGTTCAAGGGGTGGCAAACCAAGCCGGACGATTTGGTCAGTCGCACTTTTAAACACATTTTAGTTTTGCTATAGAAAATCTATAAATTCATACTCTGAGTACATAGAGCAGCAGCAGGAAGTGCTTGAGGTTGTCATGGCAACCAGATACACTGCACATGTCTGCAAACATGTCTGTCAAAACGATCTCAAAGGAGGCTTTTATTAAGCAAATCAAGGAGTGAATTACTCATCCACTGTTTCAAAAAATATTTCAGCTGGGTTTCCACAGGCAGGGTCACAAGTATCTACAGTGTATGAATGTAACCCCTCTCTCCCGGGTCCTCACTGCCACACCTCGTTCTCATTCTGAGTGGGTATCGAACCCAGGTCTCCGGCATGTGAGGCGAACACACTAATAGTGTCTCTTGAGATCAGGGGAGTGAGGTTTACCTGCACAGCACCTACTTGCTGGCCTCCATTACATGAAGCTAAAGGTTTTTGGGTTAAGGTTCATAATGTAGAACCTTTTTAACATTGTATGCTGCATGTGCATAGGTAGCTAGCAAACAGGGAATACAGCTGTTAAGCTAATAGTCACATTTAGCTGAGTAAGATCATGATTGAGAAATGTTGGATACTACTGGAAATGCTGCTATGGGGTATCCTGTTTATTATTTATTTGTATTTTTTTTGTTTGCCCCAGTGAAGCATTTCTATTAAAGGGGTCATATGCTGCGATTTCAAGTTTTCCTTTCTCTTTGGAGTGTTACAAGCTCTTGGTGCATAAAGAAGATCTGTAAAGTTGCAAAGACTAAAGTCTCAAATCCAAAGAGATGTTCTTTATAAAAGTTAAGAGTCAGCCACGCCTACCTAAAACGGCTCATTCTAACACACCCCCACATGTCTATGTCACTATGTGGAAATATTAGCATAATGCCGCCCAAATGTTCAGCAAAGAAAGAAGGCGTGGTTTCAGGAACAGCAGTAGTGTTGATGCAGCCATGTCAGGGAGACACTGTGTTTCAGTGTGAAAGCAAAAGCACTTTATTTGGCCTTCCGGAAGTAGATACAATTAGGAATCATTGGTTAGGTTGGCTTGTACACTATATTGCCAAAAGTATTGGGACACCCCCTTCTAATGAACAGTTTTGACTACTGTAGTAATTTCTAATTTTTAGTAAAAAAAAGCATATAATGCTATTCATGATTGTATGACATGATTGTAAAGCGCTTTGGGTGTACAGCAATACACAATAAAGCGCTATACAAATACATAATTTGTTCATATTCTAGGGAATTGTGTGTTTTTAATTTTATACCAATAGTTTGAACAGGACCATTTTCTATTCTAACACAACAATGCCACAAAAAAAAAAAGATCGATTCAGTCAATGTGGAAGAACTTGACTGATCTGCAGAAAGCAAAGTCCTAATCCCAGCTGAACACCTCTGGTGTGACTTTAAATGCAGACCTTGAGCCAAAAACTCATCACCAAACACCAATGACTTGTACATACATATGGACAAATGTATTGGGACTCCCCCTTCTTTAAATCAGAAAAAAACTAAAACGCTGGCATCAAAGATGGAAACATAATTAATGTATTTAAAAATTGTATTTCCATCTTTGTTGTGGAAGTGTCTAAAATGAGTGTACGCATATGTACAAGTCATTGGTCCATCTTTGTTGCCACAGTTTTGGAAGTGTCTAAAATGAGTGTAAGCATGTACAAGTCATTGGTGTTTGGCGATGAGTTTTTTTTATTTTTTTTATTGAGTTTTCCCAATACTTTGGGCAATATATGTATGTTTGGTGCGGTAGGCGGCCCAACCTCATATTCTTTCATAGGGCCCAAAATTGCTAGCGGCCCCCCTGCCATAGAGTTTTAGTTTTATCAGATTTATAAAAGACAGATACAGCTTTATGCTTCTCTCCAAAAACAGTCGCGCTCCTGGAGGCGCGCCATGGGCGAAGCTAAAGAGTCACGAGCACACAACGTTTTTGCATAGCGATCGTCTGCAAGCTGTGACATCGACATAAATAAAACAGGGACAAAACACTTATTGACTTAAATTAACAATGGCTAACGAATTAACAAATGAAGCACTTTGATGGGCTGCTCTTGCTCTGGCTCTGGGTGATGTGTGCGCACTCTTTCGGGAGAAGTGTCCTTTATCACATCATACAGGGCCATAGCCTACTCGAAAAAAAATTTCTGAAACTTATACGAAGCCCCTAAAGGGACATGGTGGTGGAAAAAAAATTCGGGGTGGGAGGAAATTTTTTTGCCTTCTCTCGCAAAACTTTTGCGTTCCTTCAAGAAACTTTGCGTTCCCTCGCAAAACTTTTGCGTTCTTTCGCAAAGATATTTGCGTTCCCTCGCAAAACTTTTGCATTCTCTCGTAAAGATATTTGCGTTCCCTCACAAAACTTTTGCATTTCTCTCGCAAAACCAGTTGAGTTCGGACAAATACTTCCTGTTTACTTTACAGCTTGTAAGTTAGTGGTTCATACAGCTTGTATGTTCATAATGGAGCGGTTCATAGAGTTTTATTTTAAACTTGGACTCAAGTTCAAATACAGTCAGCTTTGCTTATAGTTTAAGGCACGGTTTTGGGACATTCTAAAACACTTAATGTGGCTTAATGTAGGCTACTATAACAGTGACACTGGAGGCCCAATTCGGTATTAGGCCTAATAAATATTATTGATACTAATAACAATTGTAATATAAATGACCTCATTAATAGCATTACTATCAGTAAAGCATATAGCCATAATGCAACGTTTCTCCCCCATTTAAAACCGTTAGCTATAGAAAATGCTTAAGGGAGGCTAATGGACGAAGACGGTATAGGCTAAAACCAAAATATGGTACACAGTTTATTAATAAAATATAGCATATTATGCACAGGAAAGCAGACAAGCCCAGAATAGCAATAAACAAGCCAAAACCTAATTTAAAGCGAAATTGAAAGTATGGGCTCACGTTCCACTCTCATTCAGCACAAATCCAAATGTTTCCATATTCGCAATGTATTTGAAGCTAAACCATTATTTATTAAATTAAATCAACTGGGCTTTGTACGTTCCAATATCGAAGGGAAAAAAATCATAATGAACAAAAACGTGCCGCACTGGAGTGGACCAGGGCTCACGCTGTATGGCACAGACTATAATACAGATTATTTAAATTGACTGTGTAACATTTTATCTGTATTGGTGATTCTATGTTTTATTTTAATAATGAGCAGGCCATTTGCAATGAATACAGTATGTGCACTTGAGGCGCCTGCGCGATCAAATCGCTGAAACATAAAATACTCCATCACTTACAATAGGGCATAATTCAAAGTGCTAGCAGTTTGAAGATTCAATCATATAAAAGATTATTCGAAATTTTATAAAGCGAGCACTGTTACGTTCTTATTTCGCTCTGAAACCTACGAGAGTGCAATTTTCCCAGAATATCCAAAAGACTGCAAATGTGACATTGATTTTATATAACAGTTCAACAAAAAAGGCAATATTAAGTGTACATTTTACATTTAAAATGTAGCCTACATTTTAAACACAATATTGTCAATCTTGTTTGTTATATTTTACAAGGAAATAATAGTTCCAACGAAATCCGCAACAGAACTGGTGTGCGTCTCCAAGCAAAAGTGTTTCGTTGGTGAATGAATCTGCAGCTTTGAATGATTCGGAGAGTTCTGATAATCGGAAATGATTAATAACCCTTTCATAACTACAACCATTTGCATCGTTACTGAATGAATGAATGCTTCGCCTTGCTCATTAGACAGTGACTTGCCGCACCTATACTGGCGATTTTAGTTTTGAATCTACAAGTATAACTTCGTTTTGCCATCATGTATTGCTTTATTTGTTATATTAATAATACACTTAATGAAATGTGAAGAATATGACATAAAACATGACATACAATTAATAAGGCTAGAAAAACTTTGCCTCTATAACAGTAAAAATGCACATGTAAATCAATTTAAGGGGGCAAATACTGTCCCTTAATGGAAAAGGTGTGTCTGCGGTCTCAGAAGAATGTTAGGCTAAATGCCCTATAATGGATTACTGCATTGATTGCCTGTAGTATATTTTTAATAAAATATAAAATTTGGGCTTTTTATATCACTGTCTTCTTATATTAAGCCACGTTAAGCGCGGTTTTCTATGGGGAAGAAAATGCTTATCATGCAATTCAGCTCATATGGGCTCATCTGCTTGCACGTACACAGAATCTATTTTTAATAAGTTCTATAGCATATTTGGTCTTTTTTATCACTGTCTTCATTAATCCGCATTTTCTTTATGGGAGGAAAACGCTTCTGTTCTTACCTGCTTTCATGTATAATTTATTAATAAACTGTATACCGAATTTGGCCTTTTTATACCACTATCTTAGTCCATTAATTAAGCATTTTCTTTCTATGAGGGATAAAGTGCAATTCAATTTACCGGGTATGCTTTATTAATAAGGTACTGAATTTAGTCATCCAGTGGTTTACATTAAGTGTTTTAGAATGTCCCAAAACGGTGCCTTGATAAGCATGCACTGACTATTTTGTCCAAGTTCAAAACAAAGCTCCACTGTGAACGTATGGAGCTGTATGAACCACTACAATCTGTAAAGTAAACAGGAAGTGTTTGTCCGAACTCAACTGGTTTTGCGAGAGAACGCAAAAGTTTTGCAAGGGAACGCAAAAGTTTTGCGAGAGAACGCAAATGTTTTGCGAGGGAACTCAAATATATTTGCGAGAGAACGCAAAAGTTTTGCAAGGGAACGCAAAAGTTTTGCGAGAGAACGCAAATGTTTTGCGAGGGAACTCAAATATATTTGCGAGAGAACGCAAAAGTTTTGCAAGGGAACGCAAAAGTTTTGCGAGAGAACGCAAATGTTTTGCGAGGGAACTCAAATATATTTGCGAGAGAACGCAAAAGTTTTGCCAGGGAACGCAAAGTTTCTTGAGGGAACGCAAAAGTTTTGTGAGAGAACACACACAATCTGACAAATATTTTTTCCCTCAATCTGATTTTTTCCCACCACCATGTCCCTTTAGGGGCTCCGTACACCCTGAAGGAGTGTATTTGGCACATAAATACTCCGCCATACGTCCAACTTGTTTTTTTGTTTGTTTTTTTGAGACTTTGGTCATGTAATGTATGTAAGTCAGAATGCATAAAATAATATTAGACCTCCCCTTTAAGGGATACAAACAGGGACTTTCCTAGCATATTTCATTCTGCAGATCGTCTCTGTGGATAAAGACTCTATAGTCATGATGCATATAATAATGATACCCTGAGTCACTGCAGGCCAGGAGTTCAGCAACTAGAGAGGAAAGGAGAAAATGTAAGTTGTGTTTGCATGTGCGAAAGCCTCAGTGTTACAGATGGCAGGACACTTCAGCAAACGTTTCCATTTGCTCTCAAGTTAATATCAGTGCCATTTAGGAGCAACAAGTGAGGCATTAAAGAGGTTTTTCTCGCCTTCAGGGGAGGGAATGAGGCAGTGAGGGAAGTGGAGAGCTAGGCATGTATGCAGCGATCCTCCAAACACCTGCTTACATTCCCACTGCTGGAGGAGGATGAGTCAGGACACAAACAGCATCCCAGACAGACAGAACAGCAAACTGTGAGAATTCCCCTCCCGAACGACCTCTGTTCCTGTCAGTTCAACACCCGCATTGTACTCACAAACCTCCCACTGCACTTTCACATGATGCCGACTAACATTTTGGCTCTTGTACAGCACTGACAACAAATCACTGGATTGCTGGAAATGCTGGATAAAAAAATCACTATCTGAGCTGGATAATCAATGATTAGATGATTAGATTTTTTTTTAAATATATTATACAGGTAAATGTCTTTACTGTTACTTTTGATCAATTTAATGCTTCCTTGCTGAATAAAAGTATTAATTTCTTTAAAAAAAAAAAAAATCCTGATGGTACTGCATATGTGTTAAAAATAGCATTCAGTAAACACAAATAGGTCTTAATGTCATTTTTTCAGAATCAGTCATTAATGACTGACTTAAGTGTTTAAATAATGTTATATGGAAGCCTGTTTCTGCCACAGGATTAAAAAAATAAATGCAACATTTTATCTCATAATTCTAACTTTTTTCTAGTAATTCTGAGGAAAAATAAGTCAGAATTGTGAGAAATAAACTCCCAAATCTAAGAAGAAAAGTCCAAAATGTGTAATATAAATAATATAAATTACAAGATGTAAACTCAGAATTGCAAGATAAAGTAAGAATTATGAGTTTGTATCTCACAATTAAAATTTCAATTGAAATTCAGAATTTCAAGGACAAAAAAAAGGCAAAATTATGAAATAAAAATTCAAGTCATTTTAATATTTTTTATTCCATGGCAGAAATGGCTTTCATACTTTTGGGCCACTGTATGTGTGTATGTCTTTAGCGCTGCAGGAGGTCGATTATGTGACCAATTACCTAAGCTTAAACCAGGTTCACACTACAGGAGTTTTAGGCTGATTTATCCCCTCCCGAGAATCAGAGAAAAAAAATCTTGTTGAGGACCTCAGTCGGTTTCGATGTTCAGCGCGGATTATCTGGTAAGGCCGGGCATACACTGTGCGATTTCAGTATTGTTTTTGTTAAATACCAACTCTCACTGTACGAATAAATCACATGCGATGTCAAGCCAAAGCTCAGAATTTATGTGCTCACACTATACGGTCCGTTCGTCGAGCTGCAGCTTGACTGCTCACACTATACATGCGAAATAAACATGCACGTCAAAAGACACACGACAAAGCTGACTCAGAAAAAGAGTCGTATGAGTTAGAATGCCGGAGCTGCTGTACAAGCCCGCTGGATAGTAGATGGAGGATACTGCTTGTGGAAGTTTTGCAATAACATGACTGTCTGTATAATGTGTCGAAAACGTACCACAACTGTAAGGACAAAGAAAAGTGCTGGGGTGAAAACGCCTCAGTTTTGAACGTACCAGGTGAGTGTAAAAAGCTGCTAGCACGCTAGCTAACATATGTTAACAGTTGTTGAAAAGTCAATAATGATCTACTGTGTGAGATCATGTGAGGTGCTCCCTCTGACTTTATAATCTTGAGAATATCTTGTAGTGTGTGCATGTTTAAGATTTGACCAGATTCAGATTCCAGATTCAATCAGATTTTCTAATCGGTTAGAATTCTAAAACTGTAGTGTGAGCCAGCTATAATAAGATGAGCAACAAGTGAGGGTGTGTTCGAGCAAACATGACAATGCTACGGTAATGTTCATAACTGTCATTGTTTGGCAGTCGGCCCAGCAGCCAGTGAAACATGAAACCAGGTGAAGAATCAGAAGAAAGCAGAAACCCTGCACTTTGTGTTCATAACAAAGACAACGGCAGCACTTTGATCCCCAAACACTCCATGAGTCACTGAGACCCCCGGGACACAACAGCATTTCTGGCCATTGACCCATCAACATATAATCATCAAACACACACATGCGTGTCTCTCACCCACACAGTCCAGTTCATTCCTGAAAGGAAGGATGCTATCATTATATGAGGCGTTTAACCCAGACGGGATTGTGAAAGCAGGCATTCTCTGCTACAAGAACACAATACATCTGACATCAAAACACTCCTAATGATTGAAGCTTTCTTTTGTATCAGAGAGAGTATGTGGGTGAATCTCATTAAACCTGTCGAGAACATGTCCATGCTATATTTACAGCAAAATTAATAATTACTTAAATAAATATTATTTATTTAAAAAAATAATTGTATTAATTATAATAAAATAATATATTTCCATTTAAAATAATAATATTTATTTTTATTTACTTATGTATTTGCATACAGAACAATTATATATTTGCATGAAAAAAATGGCATGATGCACACATATTATGTTAAAAAAACACTGTAAAGCAAAAACAAACTGGACACAAAATAGAATAATTGAACTATCTATAAACAAATGAATGAATTATCACATTTTTAAATATGTACATATATAAAATAAAAAGACAGCAAATAATATCATTGTTCAAATTTTACAACATCTTACATTTTGTTAATTTAGAAGTGATTTACCAACTGCAAACAAATCATTAATTGTAAAATGGTTTCTTTTAATTATTTAGTTGTAAAACGCTGTAAAAGAGAACTGATTGAACTGACTGAGAATTGACTGAAAACAGTATTTGACAAATATCCTTTAAATTAGTGTTGTTAATGTTAAATAAAAAAACACAAATATATTCATGATTGCTTTATTTGAAATAAAATGAATGCTAACTGAAATAAAATAAGTATTTTAATATTTTAGTTTAGTTCAATTTCATTTAAAGATTAATTATTGTGAATAAAGAAAAATACTAAGACTAAAACTGAAAAAACAACAACTAAATAGGCATATTTAAGACAAAAAAAAAACCTAAAAACAACATTTATTTTTAAAGTACAATGTAAACAGAAAATATAAAAATAAAACCTGATGCAAAATATTAATAAATACTATAATATTATTTTAATGATAGTAAAATAACACTGCTTGAAACAGATTCATTGCAACACATATTTTTTTTATGAATCGATTCAGAAATGAATCTGATTCCCCAAAACTATGATTCAGTGTCTGAGATGCACACGGATGGAAATGTGCAGACATCAGTAGAAACAGAGAACCGATTTAACTTTAATTAACATTTGACTGTATTTACTTATGCATGTTCCTGGTCTCATTCTGACTGATTCATCAGTTATTCTGAAGAAAAACATTTGGCTTCGTAATGTTTCATCAAAATGAAACTTCTTCCACACCTGAAACAACTTTCAGTGCCATCACACTTACATATTAAGACCACTTATCACCTTATTTTATTTTCAAATACTGCAGTTTCTGTCTGAAATACGTCACATTATGAAAGTTAAACTTTATCCTCACATTTCAGAATAACAGAGCTCTTTATGACACAGTCACCCTGAAATGGCATACACACACACACACACACACACAAATACCTCCACTACACTGTCATGCTTGCCATGACAAACACAGTACAGACGTTGTGTGATATGCATTTTATATGTCTAACGTCTGCTGGATGATGTCGGCGATGAGCAATCATTGAGCCACGCTGGAGCAGATGTGTGTGATGAGACACCAGTTAACAGGACTGGCATTTGGCTTAAAGAGAGACCAGCGACTGTGTCTCAAATCTCTGAAACGGTCACATGCTGCTGTTTTGAAACTGAATCAAGGCCTTGAAAACACAGGTGACAGTGTGTGTGTGTTTGACACAGAGGGTGTTTTGACTGTGATTATGGCTGTAAGAATGTAGTTAACGTCTGTTTGACGGTGTGTGTTAGATTACCAATTGAGAGTGCGCTCGGGTTTCTCTGAGTGTATATGAGGGACGATGCTAAATCGAGATGCTCACAGACAGATGTGAATGTTTTCACACACATTTCTCATCATTCCAGTAAATGTACTTGGCAGACGACTCACCTCACACTCCCTACAAAACACACACACACACACACACACAGAGGAAACATTCGCTTAACCTTCAATACGGGAGAGACTTGAACAACTGGTCGGATTTAGTCCTACTTTACGAAAAAAGTACCAAAGAGTACCATGGTATTACCATGATTTCATGAACATGCACCACAGTAACACAACATTATTCTTCAAGGATGCAACCACATATACAAATGTAAAAGTTCATGAATCATTAATCATTAAAAACTGTTGCTGATTAACTACTATTGATTAAATTACTGTTAAAAGTTTGGGGACGATACTCTTTTTTAATGTTTTTGAAAAACCTTCTGCTCACCAAGGCTGCATTTGTTTGGTCAAAAATACAGAAAAACAGTAATATTGTGAAATAATTTTACAATTTAAAATAACTCTTTTCTATTTTAATATATTTACTTTAATGTCACTTTTGATTAATTTAATGCATCCTCGCTGAATAAAAGTATTAACTTCTAAAAAAAACAAACAACAAAAAACATTTGAACTGTAGTGTACATTAAAAAACTCAAAGGTTCCAAAGTATGATTCATTTATATTGATTTAATATTACTCATATGTGACCATGGACCACAAAACCAGTCATAAGGGTCAGTTTTTCGAAATTGAGATTTATACATCATCTAAAAGCGGAATAAACAAGCTTTCTATTGATGTATGGTTTGTTAGGATAGGACAACATTTGGCAGAGATACAACAATTTGAATATCTGGAATCTGAGGGTACAAAAACATCTTTTAAAGCTGTCCAAATGAAGTCCTTAGCAATACATATTACTTTATCAAAAACGTTTTGATACTGTATATTTATGGAAGAAAATTTACAAAATATCTTCATGGAACATGATCTTTACTTAATATCCTAATGATTTTTGGCATAAAAGAAAAATCGTTAATTTTGACCCATACAATATATTTTTGGCTATTGCTACAAATATACCTGTGGTACTTATGACTGGTTTTGTGGTCCAGGGTCACATATATGAAATATTTATGAAAATGCAGTTGTTATGGAAGCTTGTTTCTGTTCATGGGATAAAAAATGTAAAAAGTTAATTGCGACATCACATTTCAGACTTTTTTTCTTACAATTCTGACTTGCCAGATATAAACTCATCACTGAGAAATAAAATTCTTAATTGTGACAAACTCAGAATTGCGAGATATAAACTCACAATTCTGAGTAGAAAAGTAAAATTTTTGAGATATAAACTCACAATTGCAAATGTGTCCTTGCTGTATAAAAGTATTAATAAAAAATAAATAAAAAAACACTTGAACTGTTGGGTATAATGTAGCAAAACTGCATTTTCCAGTTTTTATTGATTGTTTATTATTGATGTGGTTGTTATGGTTGTTATAAACGTACTCGGTTACTAACATAACCTCAGTTTCCTGAGATACGGGAACGAGTACTGCATCTTGCTTAAGACGCTATGGTGAAAACTCCTTTTTCTCCGAATACTGAAGCCTTTTTCAATCACGCAGCGTAACTGCACGGCCATTGATTCGTGCAGTGTATTAAAAACGAACCAATGGCTCGGCAGCGGAGCCTATCAGAGCCCGCCAATTTGGGCGGCGAATCTGGCTACATAAGCGTGCACGTCGTCATAGGATCCTCAGGTTACGTCGACTGAAGCGACGACCGAGTCATGCAGCTACATAGGACAGCCACCAACGCAGTACTCATTCCCGTATCTCAGGGAACCAAGGTTATGTTAGTAACGGAGTACATTCCCTATCGATACTTCACTCATACTGCGTCTTGCTTAAGATGCTATGGGGAACCAGTACAATCCCGCCGTGCTATGTTAGAAGAACGACCAATGCTTGAACTTGCCTTAAGCACCAAGGGCCCAGAGGGACCAAGTAATTGTAGGGCAGCCCCACAGGAAGCAATAGGGCCAAACTCACAGAGGTCAGCCCGGCACTAAATAATCGTTCCAAGAAAAATTGTACAGCCCCGGCACCCAGTGGGGTCCAAGAGCGTACAGAGAAGGCAAATGCCTGATTTAGGACCGGTTTTGCTAGAGTAAGTCCATTAAGCAGAAAGGAGCTTGTAAAGCCGGAACGTCCAGATTATAAAACCTGGTAAATGTGGATGGCGAGGCCCAGCTGGCCGCCACACAATTCTCTGCAATGGAAACCCTGCTAGACCAAGCCCAGGAAGAGGCAACGCCTCTTGTAGATCGGGCTCTCACTCTCATGGGGCATTGAAGACCCAAAGAAGAGTATGCTAGCTTGATAGCATCAATTATCCATTTGGAAAGTCTCTGCTTCGTGACCGGAGACCCTCTGGTTGCCGTCACCGAAGCATACAAAAAGCTGATCCGACAGCCTGACCGGGGCGGAATGCTCAATGTATATTCTCAATGCCCTGACGGGGCAGAGTAGATTTAGCTCTTGGTCCTGCTCTGAAGGAGGAAACGCCAAAAGTGCTATAATCTGAGCTCTGAACGGAGTCGAGAGCACTTTAGGTACATAACCATGCCTCGGCTTCAGGATGACCTTGGAGTCATTGGGCCCGAATTCGAGGAAGGTAGGGCTCACCAAGAGCGCCGGCAAGATCACCCATACGTTTTACCGATGCTAACGCCAGTAGCAGAGCGGTTTATAGCGTCAGGGGATGAAGGTCAACGGACTGTAGCGGCTCGAAAGGAGGGCTCTTAAGAGCCCTCAACACCGTGGGCAGGTCCCATGTAGGGACGGTGACAGGGCGAGGCGGGTTGAGCCTCCTAGACCCTTTCAAAAAGCGGACAACTAGGTTGTTCCTGCCCACTGACTGGCCAGCTATAGGAGCGTGTGAGGCTGCTATGGCTGCTACATAGATCTTGAGTGTGGAAGGGGAACAACCCTTATCCAACAGCCCCTGCAGGAAGGACAATGTCAGAGATATGCCGCAGGAAATTGGGTCTGCGCCGCGGGCCATACACCAGGCGGAGAAGACAGACCATTTAAGGGCATAGAGTCGCTTTGTAGAGGGTGCTCTAGCCTGAGATATTGTGTTTAGCACGCTCTCGGGGAGGTCAATAGGCTCCCATCAAGAGGCCAGAGGTGCAGAGCCCTCAGTTCGGGTTGGGGGTGCCATATCGTTCTGTTCGCCTGAGAGAGTAGGTCTAGTCTCAGGGGAATGGGCCACAGGGCTGCTATAAGCAGCTGAGACAGCTCTGCAAACCAGTGTTTGGTCCTCAAGAGCGGGGCCACCAGCAGAACCTTGTGTTTCCGCTCCTTGATTCACCTGATTACCTGTGGGATCAGGGCGATTGGGGAAAAAGCGTAAAGGAGGAGGTTGGGCCAGTTGTGGGCCAACGCATCCTTGTCCTTCGAAAAGTAAATAGGGCATTGAGAGTTGTCTTCTGAGGTCAACTTCTGCCTTGCCGAAGATCTCCCAGATTTTCTGAACCGTATGTGGGTGGAGCATCCACTCTTCTGAGGGGACCTTGAGAATGAAGAGGTGCTTCGAGGAGAGACCGCCCTGGTGATTTATATATGACACCACTGTCATGCTGTCTGAGCGGACTAGCACGTTGTGTCCCCTTAGGTCTGGCAGAAAGGAGTGAAGGTGCAAACATACTGCCAACATTTCCAGGCAGTTGATGTGACGCCGACTCTCCTCTTTTGACCGATGGCCGAAAGCCAGTTTGTCGTCGCACAGAGCTCCCCAACCTGTGTTGGAAGCGTCTGTCGAGACTACCTTCCTTCTGCAGACCATACCCATATCCACTGAGAGTCTTTCCAAGGGGCCAGGGCTGCTACGCAGGCCTGGCTCACCTTGACACGCATGAGGCACGAGGCATGGAATGGAACTCGTGCTTTCAGCCAGTACTGAAGGGGCCGCATCCGTCGAGAACTGTCCCCAGGAACGATATCCATTGGCTGAGGGACAGCGCGCTCTTGGCAAAGTTGACCCTGAGTCCCAGGCACCTTAAGTGGCTGAGGAGTAAGGATCTGTGAGATAATAGCTCATTCTCTGACTGGGCTAGGATGACCCAGTCGTCGAGATAATTCAGGATGCGGATTCCCAACTGTCTCAGCGGGGAAAGAGCCGCATCCATGCACTTCGTAAAAGTGCAGGGAGCTAAGGACAGCGAGGAGAGACCGCCCTGGTGATTTATATATGACACCACTGTCATGCTGTCTGAGCGGACTAGCACGTTGTGTCCCCTTAGGTCTGGCAGAAAGGAGTGAAGGTGCAAACATACTGCCAACATTTTCAGGCAGTTGATGTGACGCCGACTCTCCTCTTTTGACCGATGGCCGAAAGCCAGTTTGTCGTCGCACAGAGCTCCCCAACCTGTGTTGGAAGCGTCTGTCGAGACTACCTTCCTTCTGCAGACCATACCCATATCCACTGAGAGTCTTTCCAAGGGGCCAGGGCTGCTACGCAGGCCTGGCTCACCTTGACACGCATGAGGCACGAGGCATGGAATGGAACTCGTGCTTTCAGCCAGTACTGAAGGGGCCGCATCCGTCGAGAACTGTCCCCAGGAACGATATCCATTGGCTGAGGGACAGCGCGCTCTTGGCAAAGTTGACCCTGAGTCCCAGGCACCTTAAGTGGCTGAGGAGTAAGGATCTGTGAGATAATAGCTCATTCTCTGACTGGGCTAGGATGACCCAGTCGTCGAGATAATTCAGGATGCGGATTCCCAACTGTCTCAGCGGGGAAAGAGCCGCATCCATGCACTTCGTAAAAGTGCAGGGAGCTAAGGACAGTCCGAAGGGAAGGACTGTGTACTGATATGCCACTCCCTCGAAGGCAAATCTCAAGAATCGCCTGTGGTAGGGGGCTATCTGGATGTGAATATAGGTATCTTTCAGATCCAGCGAAAAGAACCAGTCCCCTGGGCACACTTGCGAGAGGATCTGCTTCAATGTAATCATCCTGAATGGCTGTCTCATGAGGCTGCAGTTCAGGTGTCTGAGATCGAAGATGGGCCTTAGGCCGCCATCCTTTTTGGGGACGAGGAAATAATGGCTGTAGAAGCCTGACTCGTTCTGAACTGGGGGAACCATCTCTATGGCTCCTTTTGCCAGCAAATTCATCACCTCGGCTCGTAGGACATGTGCATCCTCGCTCTGAAGGTCTGAGGTGGAGACCACGCCGCAGAATCGCAGGGGGTCTTTGAGCGAATTGCAGTGAACAACCTTGTTCTATTATCCCCAGAACCCACCTTGACACCTCGGGGATGGCCTCCAGGCCTCGGCCCGCGTGGCAAGGGGTTGGGTTGGTTCGAGCGACAGGCCGCCATGTGGCCTCCAAATTTCTAATTTCCTCTTCCGCATTTGATGAGTGTTTCATGAAATGCGGAAGAGGAAATTTGCTCTATTTTTGAAAATGTTTGTGTTTTCTTTTTCTTGCTATAACAGCGGTAAGTTGTGCGGGCGCTAACTGCCCGGGGTTCACAACAGTATTCACCACAAACACATTGCCATCGGCACCCAGAAGTGAACGGGGTGCTTGGAGGCTCAAAAGAGGCTGCTTGGGGGTGGTCTGGCAATGGCGAGACTTTGCCCGATCCTCTTCCTGTCCCGCGGATCAGGTTGACGCCTGAGGCGCCAGGTCCAGCTCTACCTTGGGCCGGGGTCCTTGGCGCTTAGGGAATGGGTAGCGTCTAGCCGAGCGGAAGCGATGCTGGGGCCCAGGCTTAGAGGCTGGCGTTGCAGCTGATGAGGCGGGCTTCGCAGGCTGCTGAGTTGCATTGCCTGGGATGACTTCTGTGTATCAGTGAAGCGCTCTGCAAACCCTTCAAAAGCAAGTCCAAACAGGCCAGAGGGGGAGACCAGAGAATTGAGGAAGGGGACTTTATCCGCATCCTTGATCTCTGTGAGGGTCAACCATAGGTGGCGCTCAAGTAACACAAGGCTGGCCATGGATCTACCGATCACCTGAGCTGTCATCTTTGTGGCGCGTAAAGCCAGGTCAGTCGCGCTGCATAGCTCTTTGAAAGCTGCGGGGTCCAGTCCAGACTCGTCCATTTTCTGGAGAAGTTAGGCTTGGACCTGGAGGACCGCCATGGAGTGAAGCGCCGAGGCAGCTTGTCCAGCAGACGAGTAGGCCCTTCCAGCGAGCGCTGAAGTAGTCCTGCATGGCTTGGATGGGTGGGCGGCCTTTGCCTTCCAGCCGATGGCCATGGGTGGATAGAGATTCTGATTTATCCAGGGGAGGCAGTTTGTCATACCACTTTTCTTCGGCGCCGTCAACCGTAGTGAGGGCAGACGAAGAGGAGGTACGCAGGCAGGCCAAGTAGGGGGCGCGCCAAGATCTGGTGATCTCTTCATGGACTTCTGGGAAGAATGGGGAAGCTCGTTGTCGAGGGGCTTGACGGCGCCCCGGCAAGAACCATTCATCCAGGCGGCTGAGGGATGCTGGTCCGGGTGCGAGAAGAGGATGGGGGAAGCCTCTCTATGTGGAGAGAGTGAGGCATGCAGGGGCTCAGCCAGCATGGGCTCACTCATCACCGAGCTTTCTGAAAAGAAAACTGTCCGCGAGTGCAGAGAGGAGAGACTCATATCCTTGCAATGAGGACATTCCGTCTCATTAAGTGCAGCTTCAGTGTGGGCAGCGCCCAAGCATGAAACGCACTGGCCGTGACCATCAGCGGCGTGCAGGGGAGCCCTGCACGAGCAACAGTAGTGGCGCGACATTTGTAACAATGCCGGAAATGTGCTCTTAGAAATGTGCTCTTATAGTCGCCGGATAGTGGCAGGGGACCGGAAGACCATGCTGCTGCAGACGCCGAAGGCAGCTGAAGAGCGGTGAAGTCAGCCGAGCAGAGAGGGGTCTTGATCCGCTGCGAGGCTTGTTCATGGCGAAGGCTTCTAGTCTCGTAGTGTGAAGATCTTGTAGTCGTCACTGAAGGAGAAGAAATCTGATGATCCTATTGCGAAGTGCACGCTTATATAGCCAGATGCCCCGCCCATATATGCTGTGCCGCCATAGGCTCGTGCAGTGTATTAAAAACGAACCAACGGCCGTGCAGTTACACTGCGTGATTGAAAAAGGCTTCAGTATTCGGAGAAAAAGGAGTTTTCCCCATAGCGTCTTAAGCAAGACGAAGCAGTATGAGTGAAGTATCGATAGGGAAGCTTGTTTCACCACGGGATAACAAAATAACAAAGGTAAATGTGACACTTTATCTTACAATTCGGCTATAATCTTTGTGAGATATAAAACATTTAATAAAAAGTCATAATTGTGAGATAAAATTACTTTTTTTAATCACATGGCAAAAAGAAACATACTTATATAGGTTGTCTATGTGCTACAAAAGAAAAATATTTTTACATTTCTCAAAAAAAATATGAATGAAAAAAAAATGTCTATGACATCAGGGATGAGCTGTGGTGGGACATGTGGTTCCATTTACCCTCTCTCATACCTATATCCCTATCTTCACTTCAATATGATTTAAAAAGTAAATAAATAAATAATTTCAAAAAGTCTCCAATTTACTCACAACGTACAGCTAATGAGACCAACAATCTCTGATCACTCAAAGGCCTTTGAGAAATGCATTGAGCTTCTATCTCAATTAAACTGAATTTATCTTCATGATTAATTCACACCCACCCACCCCATCTTCTGCTCATCGCTGCATACAGCCCCACAACAGCCGACAGTAATTAATGGACTGAGCGTTATCGATGGCGTTTAATCTGCTAATTAGTAGAGTATAGGAGGCAAACAGCGTGACAGAGGGTTCTGACCCCTTGTTTGCATGTCAGCCCATCAGAGCCTTGAAATCACTGTGAGAAGCTTTGCACAGCCATGCATGAACTACTGCAAGTGCACACAGCGCTGACACACGCCGTCCCATTTGGTAATTAAAAGATGCTAAATAAATAAGAAAAATAATGTTTACATATGACAAGTAAAGGAAACTTTCAAAATTTTAACAACAGTTTTATTACTCAAATGTTTCCATTTTGACCCAGAGAAGATTTTCATTTTCCCAAAAATGCTAGTTATTGCATTGGACTAAAGCTTATTAATTTTGTTCACACATGGTAACAACTTCCCAAAAAAGTCCCAAAAAAGTCCATTTTTGTACCCCCACCCACCTTGTTAAACTTGCCGTGTTTCAATCAAAAATAAATTTCCCGTAATACTAATACCAAGTATTGCATTCAATGCCAACTTGTTTTCTTTCAATTGGCACAGGTTTTGTGCTTCTTTTCTGAACTTACTGCCTCACTGATCTGAGCTTATGCACCTCAGTTTTTGAGTGAACATTGCCAAAATGATCCACAAAAAATGCTTTTTTCACTTTGTTGTTGTGAGAACTTGTAATTGTATTTATTAAATGTATATTGTATTTTTTGTTTAATGTTTATTATGTATTAATATTTATATTTTGTTTTATTTGTTTTTCATCTGTTTAATATTAACTTAATGTTCACACTTGTCTGTTGTTGTGAGAACTTTTACATGTAATTTAGTTTATTATTTTGTTTTATTTGACTTATTTACTCATCTGTTTATTTAAAATGATCACAATGCTTATGTTTTTGTTGTTGTTATGATAACTTTTAAATGGAATTTATTTATTATTATTAAATGTTAAAAGCATACCTGAGAAGCAAAAGTCTCCATTTAATTTCCTCTAAAAGAAACAACTACTAGAAATATATAATTTGACTATTTTGTTAATTCATATTTTTGCAATGCCCTGGCATATGTTTCTATACGTGATTCATCAGTTTTGAAAGGGAAAGAACACCGTTTTTGCCTCCATTTTTAATGGACTTCCTAACGCGTCCTTCTCCCCTAATGAACACTGTAAATTAGCCATTATTGATTTACAAATCCTGCGGTTTGCAGCCATATTCTGCGTTAGCTGTCATAAAATAATTGTATAACAACAGGTTAGTCAATTTTACTGCGGTGGTCGGGTGTGTTGATCCGATGCTGTTCAGCAGGTGATTGGTTTAAAGCCTAAAGCTGATAAAGATAATGTATCTGGAAGCAGAACCTTAGGGGGCCGTCTGATCATCGCTTCCCCGTTAGGAGGAAACGTTAGTGAACCATAAGAGTCCCACTGAGAGGATCTGAACAACTCCCATGTGCCACTAATAAAACACTATTGCTTAGTTTATATTTTATTCCTGCCAATTTCCACAATAAGCTAAAAAATAGAGGCTGAAACCATTCTCCTTTATTTTTCAGCAAATGATAAGGCTTATGTTATCAGGAGATGCTTATGTTATTATTAAACACATGTCCAATAAATAATGAAAGAATGTATTTATTCGATCAATTATTTGATCATTTTTAAAAGTAACTTTACTGCATGCTAAATGTAGAAAATGTGGGGTTTTGGCAATTAAAATAATCGTTTTTTTATTTGTTTGTTTCTTAACTATGAATAAATGAATTGAACATAAATTCAATAGATTGTGTCAATTGAACATGATTACAATGATTGACAGATTATGTCAATTATGACATTGCTGTATAATTTACATTTATGGAAACATTCATTCAGTCATTCAAGTAGTTGTGGGACAAGCCAAAATCACAATTTTTATACTTTGAAGTTAATCTTAAATAAATAGATGAATAAATAAACAAAAAATAAAATAAAATGGCATGTTAAATCTCACAACAACAACAAAATAAACAAATAAAATAAAACAAAAACAAATTAATTAATTAATCAATAAAATTACATTTAAAAATTCTCATAAAAACATGCGTTCAAATAACAAATGAATAACAAATCAAGTAAAAAAAATAATTACTTTTATTTTTGTTCTCACAGAAAACACGAATAAATAATTAAAACAATAAACAAATAAATAAATAACATTTAAAAGTTCACACCAACAAAAAAACATAAGCATTAAGTTAATCTTAAACAGATTAATAAACAAAATAAATAACATATATTTAATAAATAAATGAAATAAATTAAATTTAATTTAAAAGTTCTCACAACAACAACAAAAAGAGGATTTTGTATTTATTTATTTATTTATTTTTTAATGATGATATTTAAAAGTGTGCCCCATCTGCAAAATTTGACATCTATTTTCATAAAGCAGAAAACACACACACATTAAAAAAGCAACGTGTTCAAGAAAATTCTCTGAGCCTAATGGTTTTATTCTTCCTCTTGGGCTGATCCACAAGGGGCCAATTATCCACTTTCCCCTTGTCAAACCCCTGACCCCACACACGCACCCAGACAAACAAACAAATACTCTCCATATGCTGTCATCACCTTAAAGGGGTCTTATGATGCGATTTCAATTGTTCCTTTCTCTTTGGAGTGTTACAAGCTCTTGGTGCATAAAGAAGATCTGTAAAGTTCCAAAGACTTATAAAAGTTAAGAGTCAGCCACACCTACCTAAAACGGCTCATTCTAACACACCCCCACATACCTACGGCACTATCTGGGAAGATTTGCATAACGCCGCCCAAATGTTTACGCAAAGAAAGAATGC
>NW_015507672.1:42470-42908 GCF_001515645.1 Sinocyclocheilus grahami
GCGCTGTGGATCGCCGGATCGGCTTTCACCGTGGACGAAGCGGAGTCCAGCCCGGGGTCGTCACATGTGGTTGCGGCAAGTCCGCCAGACGCTCCTTCGTCGAATCCGCCACCTCTGCTCACTCTAGCCCTCCGGCCGTTCCTCACTTCAGCCCCCAGCCTCTGCTCACTCTAGTCCCTAGCCTCCGCTCACTCTAGGCCACCGTGTGTGATGCTGTGTTTCGTTGCACATTTTATGGAGGACCGTTTCCTGATCCAGGGAGAGTAGACTACAGTGCCGGCTGTTCTGACTCAAAGATTGTAAGTACGTTTTTTTTATATTTAAAGAGTTTTTATATTTTATATATTTAAAGCGAGTTTTTTGGGCAGTGTAGAGTAGGGCTTGTTGTTTGTCATTTCTCCGATCACAAATGCAGACATGGTTTTATGTTTACACGGC
>NW_015507672.1:42918-53441 GCF_001515645.1 Sinocyclocheilus grahami
GGGAAACAAACGAGGGCTCTGTAGTGTCGCTATCGCTAGGGGAGTGATAATCGCTGAACAATACTCGGCAGAGGGAAGGGATCAGAGTGAGTGTTAAATAGTGAGGGAGTGATATGAAACAGCTGGGTGCAATCAGTGTGAACAGCTGTGTGCAATCCGTGCTGAGTGCAATCAGTGCAATGCATGATGGGAAATGTAGTCCGGGGTGATGTGCAACAGTGTGTAGTGCGAGAGTCAATGAAATTGGAAGTTCATGGACCGGATTCGTGACAGTAAGGGGCGTAACATTTCCGTCACACGCTTGAGGTATTCGGCCAATCACAACGCACTGGATAGCTGGCCAATCACAGCACACCTTGCTTTTTCAGACAGATGAGCTTTGTAAAAATCGACGCGTTTCAGAAAGGCGGGGCATAGAGGAGAAACAATAATGTACAGTATGTGGAAAATAATGTGTTTTTTTAACCTTAAACCACATAAACACATTTCATTACACCAAATACACAAAATAATGTTCTTTTTAGCAGCATCATATGACCCCTTTAATAAGCAATAAACAGGACAAAACGGACAAGTTCATATTAGTGTTCGTCACAATTTCAGTGCTAATCAACAGAAGCTGTGTTTGCATGTGTGTGTGTTTTAGTTTATCTAAAATTAGATGCACCACGAGCTACGACAACCGCACCCCTCGACCTCCAGCCATTAGAGCTGCGGTTCAGTGATTTAGATGGTGTCAAAGGTCACTGCCCTTGACATTTGGAGCCTCTGGCCTGATTGTAGCTGTTAAAGACGCCACAACACACAACATACATTTGACTCTTAAAGTAAAACCACCAGAATATTAACAAGTGTTGGGGTTTTCCTCATAAACAGAGTTAGATCTTAGCAGAGGTCATGTCTGTGTCAAGATAGTTGTTAAGTTGTGAAATGGGAAGTTAACACAACTGAATGACCACAGCTTCAGAGGTCATTCTGAGCTCCTAAGCCATGATTGTCTGACTAATGGATGAAGTTTAACAGTGTTTTGTTGACTGTCAACATCATATTTACCATGTAAATTACCATTCAAAAGTTTGGGATTGGTAAGTTTTTTATATACAGTGGTGTGAAAAAGTGTTGGCCCCCTTCCTGATTTCTTATTTTTTTTTGCATGGTTGTCACAATTTAATGTTTCAGATCATCTAACAAATTTAAATATTACACAAAGATAATGCAAGTAAATACAAAATGCAGTTTTTAAATGATGATTTCATTTATTAAGGGAAAAAAAGCTGTCCAAACCTACGTGGCTCTACGTGAAAAATGATTGCCCCCTCCTGTTAAATCATGAAGTAACTGCAATTAACCACATTATTTTAGAAAGCTGAGTTAAATTTCACTAGCCACACGCAGGCCTGATTACTGTCAGACCTGTTGAATCAAGAAATCACTTAAATATAACCTGTCTGACAAAGTGAAGCATGCTTAAATAGCAACACATCATGTCGCGATCTAAAGAAATTCAAGAACAGATGATAATCAAAACAGTTGACATGTATCAGTCTGGAAAGAATTATAAAGCCATTTCTAAGGCTTTGGGACTCCAGCGAACCATGGTCAGAGCCATTATCCACAAATTGAGAAAACTTGGAACAATGGTGAACCTTCCCAGGAGTTGCCGGCCAACCAAAATTACTCCAAGAGCACAATGTGCTGCTTCACATGTTTGTGGAAACCATGATACATTTTAATTTTCAGGATTCTTTGATGAATAGAAAGTTTTACATTTTAAATGTCTTTACTGTGACTTTTGATCAATTTAATGCATCTTTGCTGATAAAACAGTAGGCTATATTATACGGTGACAGAGAAGTGCAAAACAAACCACAATTCTGAAAACAAAATAACAAAATTACAAACGCAAATGCAAATCTAAAAAACAAAATAACAATTCAGAACACACAACAACAATTCCGAAAACAATATAACAAGTCAGAAAACACAGACAAATTCGAAAACAAAATAATAAGTCAGAAAACACAACAACAATTCAGAAAACATTATAACAATTCAGAAAACACAACAACAATTCCGAAAACATAAGTCAGAAAACACAACGACAAATCTGAAAACAAAATAATAAGTCAGAAAGCACAACGACAAATCTGAAAACAAAATAACAAGTCAGAAAACACAACGACAAATCTGAAAACAAAATACCAAGTCAGAAAGCACAATGACAAATCCAAGTATAGGTATCTGTGGACCAAAAATGATGTCATTTTCATCTTATCTAAATTACAATGCCTGAATACTGCCTGATAAAGTAGCGTTTATGAGAGCAGTGCTATGTGTACAGCTGTTACGAGAGAAACCGTTCCAAAAGCGCCTCCTACTGGCAGAGAATACATTTTCAATAAGGTTGTTTTCTGCTTTTGAACTGTGTCTTAATGCTGTTGGATATAACACAATTTGTTTAATTTTTCTAATAAAAAGACTGTTTAACTCTTAATATTTTGTATTTATACCCTCCCCTTTATATTCTCTCTGTCCCACATAAAAAAAAATCAAAATTTAGCACCTCTGCCTGTTTTTTTTTTTTTTTTTTTAGTTTTTTTGCATTCCCATTTGCTCAAATAGCAAAAGAAAAACCCATGATAGTGTTTTCACAACTTATAAAAAGAAGAAGAAAAATGAGAGAGATAGGCCTACTGATAACGGCAGTCAGAAGAGAGAACTATGTCAAATTTACATAGTGTTAACTAGTTTTTTGTATTCTGATTCAAAGGTAATATAATACAGACTACAGTGTTGTAAATGTACATGCATATTTTTTATTCCATAGGGCAATTCATACAGTACATTTAAACTGAGCTACTTTAATACCATCTCAGAACACCTCCGTGAAGTTGGCCCCCCACCGAATGCAAAACGTCGGCAAAATAGTCTCAATCGTTTGTGCTTCGTTTGTGCTGCTTTGGTTTTTTAGATATTAAAATAATATAAATAATATTTATTTTTGCGTTTGTATTTTGTTATTTTGTTTTCAGAATTGTGATTTGTTTTGCACTTCTCGGTCACCGTAATATAAAGTATATATATTTTTTTTTAACTATTTTGTAAATAAATTTAGGCTATAAATAAAGCAAAAATTATTGAAGAAAATATAATTTCAGTTTTTCTACTTCAAAATTTCTCGTTATTTGCTGTTTTTTTGCCATTTCTAAGTGAAAATTGTTTTACACTCAACTCTGCTGTAATTTTACCCAGTTATCTTGATATAATGTGTGCGTTGGAGGGTGAGTAACAGTGAGGTATAAACGTACCATTTTCTCTTTTTGAGCCACCTGTTTTATCTCTCGCCTACTTTCTCCTAATCTATGTAGCGTCTCGACCAATCTGACACACTAATTTTAATTTGATTTAACAAATCAATTATTCATTAGGTTAACAAATCGTCACAGTCCCCTCACTCAATTAACTGGATGCCAGCGCCTTGCTCTAACACACTCACACAAATACAGTGAACAGGCCAGCCATGACACTTGATCATGCACATGGTAATTACAGCACGCCTCAAACTACTGACACATGATCACCACGCTGTCAAAGGCGGCCTAATTACAGCTCACACACGCTCGCAGACAATGGCACAAATGCCAGCTATAGGTTAATTACAGACAGACTCCAAGCACGCTGTAATGTGAGCTAATGAAGCAGTTAGCAGGTGTGTGGGATCATGTTCGCTGAGACGGAAGCTTTGCATCAGTCAGACAGCTGACATCACTGAGACCTGGTCATAAACAAGGGGAACAAGTATGTTCAGAATGTAATACTGGCGTATTGCTTACTGCACACTATATGGATGTCACTTTAGGTACTGGTGCTTTTATGTCGTTTATTTCTAAAAGATTTTCTTCATGAGGTTCAATCTTTCAAACATTTTACACTTTTTCAAGAGTATCAATCTTAAAATATTAAATCCATCATAAATTTTCCAAAATTTTCCCCAAGAGTTTAAATGGTAACACTTTAGATTAGGGAACACACATTCACTATTAACTAAGAATTTTTCTTCAAAATCACAATTTGCTGCTTATTTTAGGGCTCGCAAAATCACTAGGCCGACGTCCCGGGGCTATTGTATCTTCCAGTCTGGCTACCGCCCTGCCCGACGATCTATCTTGAATAGTGATATAAAATATAAAATAAACACAGCCGGTTATGTCTTATGTGAACGTAAACAGTGGAGAATAGTGATATCAAATATCAAATAAACACAGTTGGTTAAGTCTTATGTGAATGTAAACAGTGGAGAAAGATATCGCAAGGGTATCATTATACTGGATCTGTGCAATCGGTCTTAAAGAGACAGAAGCATAGGCGGAATGTGTTGTCACCTCGCGTCGGCAGCATTGGACCAGAAAGCTGCACTCAAACACACCGCACAGACTACAGCCGACGGCAAACTAACACGTGCGTTCTGCGCATGCATGAGAGGAATTAACTGTTTAACATTTAAACAGCCTTCTGTCCTTACCGCCTTCATTTACGTGCTTGTTTTCATCACTTTCGCTTTAATTCTCGGGTACTGACTCGTTTGCTAAACTGAACATCCAATCAGAGCTCTCACTCACGCCGACGGTCCCGACAGTGATTCGCAAACTGCTGCCGATGTGAGCTCGACGAGAGCCGACGAGTGGAACACACCAAACAAACTAGCCCGACCGTTACTCGCCGTCGGCCCGACGTTGGCCAACGGCTGACCGTCGGCTCAGCCTTTGCCTACTCACATTAACATGTTACAGCATTCACACTACATGCGTAAGAAGCACGCCACTCCACATCACAAACACATATATATATTTTTGCTGCTTGCCACATGCTGAACTATGCTAATAAAGACTGTTACTTTGAATTTGTAATCACATTTTAGGTAAATCAACTTCCTGCTAAGAACAGCCACAGAAAGAGTGTATTTCAGAAACTTCAGTCTAAATTAATTTAGATTAAAGCTTAATGATAACTCTGGTCTGAAAAATAAAAGGCCGTTGAAAGGAGGAGAGATAAAATAGATTAAATAAAATGGATTCAGAGAGAGGCACCTTAATTTGAATGTTAACTTTGACAGAAAAGATGCTTTGTGCTGCCCAACAGTGCTGATTTTCATAACAGAGATGTATTCAATGCATGGATTGATGCATTTACTGGCACCATGAATTAGCCAGAAGTCATCAGGGTGACAACACAAATGGGTGAAAAAGGTCTGCTTTTACAAATCAACTTTCACATATACTGTATATAATGGGTATGTAGAGTTTTTGCTTTGTATGTCTCATTTTGGCCACTAGAGGTCCCTATGGTACTCTTGTGTCAATGGTGTGCCTCTTGTAATCCGTGCTATTGTTTTCAGATGTGCCTCGTTCTGGGCTGTGTATTTAAACTGGTCATTTCCTTTGTTTCTTTGCTTGGTTATTGTTGGTCCTAAGCCAGCTGCTGCCGTAAGTCTGCTCTAGTTCAAATAACTACACTTCGAAAGTTTTTTTGGATTGTTTCCCTGTGTTTAAGTTGGCTGTTTCGTCTTTTTCCTGAGTTTTTGTTTTAGAGATTATTATTCTCCTTTTTGGATCCTTTTTGGACTGAAGATTTTTCTGTTTTGTGGCTTTTATTAAGGAAAATATTTTTGTAACCTTTTTGCTGTTTTTTTTTGTTAAATAAACTCTTCTGAGTTAATTTAAGAACGCGTCTGACTATTGGGTTCAACTGCCTCCTGTGGCTCAGTGGCGGAAATTCTCTGGCGGAGACTCTCGTGCCAGAGACCCTAGTTCGAGCCCCGGCTCTGACAGAATAACCAAGCCACATTATGAACCCAGAGATGCTTAATTCTCAAGAACTCCTTGCCACAGTTGCTCAGCATGAGTCCACATTCCAACGCCATGAGTCGGCACTAGCTCAGCAGGAGACTTTGATGGTTAAACACTCACAGGTGCTGTCTGATCTCATGACTTCTGTCTGTCAGATATTTGACCGGCTGCCCGCTACTGCTGCCTCTGTACCCCTTCCGGATTCTCGAGTGCTCTCCCCTCTGACTGAACCCCGCCTACCTCCACCACAACATTTCTCAGGTGATCTCAGTGCATGTGATGGTTTCCTGACTCAATGCTCTCTTACATTTGAATTACAACCATCTTCATTCCCCTCAGATAGGGCCAAGATCGCATATGTTATCACCCTCCTTTCTGGCAAGGATCTTTCTTGGGCAACAGTGGTCTGGAAGGCACAGACGCCCTTCTGTTCAAGTTATTCTGTGTTTGAAAAGGAGTTAAAGAGTCTTTGCCCACCCCCTCAGTGGCCGACAAGCCTCTAAGAGACTTCTCACCCTACGTCAAGGTAATGGCAACGCGGCTGACTATGCTATTCAGTTTCGGACAGTTGCAGCAGGGAGCGGCAGGAACAATGAGGCCCTCATGGAGTGTTTCCTGAATGGTCTGTCCGAGGCAATCAAAGATGATCTGGCTACCAGAGAACCTGCTCTTGATCTTGAGACTCTTATGGATCAAGCAATCCGGCTGGATAATTGCCTGAGGGAGAGAAGCCTGAACCGCCCATCTGTTTCCCCATTGTCTGCCAGTCTAGCTCTTGCTCAAATGCTACCTGTGCCCCAAGATTCTTCGGAACCCATGCAATTGGCTAGGCTTTCCCCATCAGAACGAGACCGTCGTATGAGAGAGTGCTATTGTCTATATTGTGGATTGGATGGCCATTTTCGCTCCGTCTGCCCCGCGCTTTCAGGAAACGCCCAGTCCCGTACAGGCAAGGAAGGACTGTAACGGGAGTTACACGCACCTCTTCACCTTCCAACTCTAGGTTGTTCCTTCCCGTCAAACTCACTTGGGTAGACCAAAAACACCAGCACCAGGCATTGATTGATTCTGGAGCTGCCGGGAATTTAATGGATATTTCCCTTGCCAAGAGTCTCCAGATCCCTACTAATTCCCTTCCTGCCCCCCTAACTGTGACAGCCTTGGATGGAAGACCGTTAGCTCCAGGGAAAATAACCCACCTCACCTCTCTCCTATGTCTCATCACTTACCAGCACCAGGAGAGAATGTGCTTTCACCTCTTACAGTCTCCCGAGTTCCCTCTTATCCTCGGTCACCCTTGGCTTCTCCAGCATAATCCACACTTTGACTGGTCCACTGGTGCTGTTCTCAGTTGGGGACCCACCTGTCAGACTACATGCCTGGCCCAGAACTCCCCTGACCCTGTTCTTGAATCCCACAAACTCCTAGATCTGTCTCAAGTCCCTGTGCAGTACCACCACCTCAAAGCAGTGTTCAGTAAAAGGAGGGCCACCTCCTTACCACCTCATTGCCCCTGTGACTGCGCCATTGAGCTACTCCCAGGAACCTGTCCCCCCAGAGGTCGTATATTCTCTTTGTCTCCCCCCGAATTAACTGCTATGGACAGATACATTAACGAAGGCCTTGCAGCAGGTATCATTCAACCATCCACTTCCCCTGCTGGAGCTGGATTCTTTTTCGTTGGGAAGAAGGATGGCGGATTTCGGCCGTGTATTGATTACAGGGGCCTTAATAAGATTACTATTCGAAACCGCTATCCCTTGCCGCTAATGGCCACTGTCTTCGAAATCCTGCAAGAGGCCTCCATCTTCACTAAGCTCGACTTGCGCAATGCTTACCATCTTGTGAGCATCAGACAAGGAGATGAATGAAAGACCGCCTTCAACACGCCCACTGGGCACTATGAATATTTAGTTATGCCCTTTGGTCTCACTAATGCTCCTGCAGTATTTCAAGCTCTCATCAATGATGTTCTTAGAGACATGCTCAACCAATTTGTGTTTGTCTACTTAGAGGGAACTCGAGAAGATGAGGATATCATCCAAGAGCATGTAAAACACGTCAGTACAGTTCTCAGATGCCTTCTTGATAACTATCTTTGTTAAACCTGAGAAATGTGAATTTCAGGTGACCAAGGTTCAGTTCCTGGGGTTCATCAAGCCTGGCCAGATATAAATGGACCCTCAAAAGGTTCAAGCAGTTGTGGATTGGCCCTCCCCTTGTCGGTAAAGGAGGTACAGCATTTCCTTGGCTTTGCCAATTTTTATCGCAAGTTCATCCTGAACTTCTGTACTGTGGTAGCTCCTTTATCTGCCCTCACCAAGGGGAACACAACCAGTTTTTATTGGGGACCTGAAGCAGAGTTGGCTTTCAGCCGACTAAAAAGCCATTTCACCTCTGCACCTATTCTCATTCTCCCTAACCCAGATAAGCCCTTCATCGTGGAGGTCGATGCTTTGGATGTAGGGGTAGGGGCTGTGTTATCCCAAAGTGGGGAGGACAACAAGCTGCATCCGTGTGCATTCCTTTCCCACCGCCTTACACCAACTGAGAGGAACTATCATGTAGGGGATCGAGAGTTACTGGCAGTTAAGTTAGCGCTTGAAGAGTGGAAGCATTGGCTTGAGGGGGCCAAACACCCATTCCAAGTACTCACAGACCACAAAAATCTGGAATATATTCAGCAGGCAAAGCGACTCAACCCCTGCCAGGCACGTTGGTCCTTATTCTTCAACCGATTCCAGTTCATCTTATCCTACCGCCCCGGCTCTAAGAACCTAAAACCTGATGCTTTGTCCTGAGTGTATATATAAACACTCCTCAGGAAGATTTCATTGCATCAATTATCCCCAGTTCCAAAGTAATAGCTCCTATCAGGTGGAATTTGGAAAATACTGTAAAACAGGCCCAAGCCCGAGAATCTGACCCAGGAGGGGGGCCAACCCACTGTCTGTTTGTCCCAAAAGCTGTCCACTCCCAGATCCTCTAGTGGGGTCACTCTTCTCGTCTCACTTGTCATCCTGGTACTTCTCGCACTCTTGAGTTCCTCCAAAGACGATTTTGGTGGCTAACCATCAAGGAGGATGTGACAACATTTGTAAACGCATGTCCCACGTGCAGCCAAAGTAAAATCTCTCACCGTTCTCCGCAAGGGCTGTTGCACCCTTTCTCCATACCTCATAGACCTTGGTCTCACCTTTCCATGGATTTTATCACTGGACTTCTGCTATCACAAGGCAACTCCACTATCATGGTCATAGTTGATAGATTCTCCAAGGCCGCCCGATTTATTCCTCTGCCCAAACTACCCACCGCAAAAGAGACTGCTGAATTGGTTATGACCCATGTCTTTCGAGTCTTTGGCATCCCACAAGACATCGTCTCTGATCGAGGACCCCAATTTTCCTCCTGATTCTGGTGGGCATTTTGTCAATCACTGGGGGCTACAGTGAGTCTATCTTCTGGGTTCCACCCGGAGTCCAATGGGCAAACAGAGAGGCTTAACCAGGGTCTTGAGACTACACTGAGGTGTATGGCAGCTAACAACCCATCCTCTTGGTCTTCCTTCATCATGTGGGCAGAATACGCGCACAATACCCTTCGCTCCTCTGCTACAGGCATGTCCCCTTTCGAGTGCCAGTTCGGGTACACCCCTCCACTATTCCCTGAACAAGGAGTGGAGGTCGCAATTCCCTCTGCTCAGCGGTTTAAGCGCTGCTGCCAGACATGGAAAAAGGCCAGACTCAAGCTTCTTAAGGTCTCTCAGCAGTACCAGCACCAGGCTAATCGCAGACCTGCCCCCACTCTGCGCCCTGGCCAAAGAGTCTGGCTCTCCACTAAGAACATTCCCTTACGGGTGGAGTCCCGTAAACTTTCCCAGAGGTTCATCGGTCCCTTCAAGATTGCCAGGAAAGTTAACCCGGTTACTTATCGTTTATACTTACCTAAGTCTTTGAAGATAAATCCCACTTTTCATGTCTCCCTGATAAAACCTGTTTTGTCTTCTCCTTTTCTTGCGATAGGTAAACCTCCCCCTCCTCGTATCATTGGTGGCCAGCCACCTTACACAGTCCACAGAATACTAGATGTCCGTCAAGTACGTGGTTCCCGGCAGTATCTTGTGGACTGGGAAGGCTATGGCCCTGAGGAGTGCTCCTAGGTTCCTGCCAAGGACATCTTGGACCCCAAACTAATTCAAGAATTTCACGCTCGCAAGTCCAGTTGTCCTGGAGGGAGCGTCAGGAGCCGTTCCTAGAGGGAGGGGTCCTGTCAGAGTTTTTGCTTTGTATGTCTCATTTTGGCCACTAGAGGTCCCTATGGTACTCTTGTGTCAATGGTGTACCTCTTGTAATCAGTGCTGATGTTTTCAGATGTGCCTCGTTCTGGGCTGTGTATTTAAACTGGTCACTTCTTTTGTTTCTTTGCTTGGTTATTGTTGTTCCTAAGCCAGCTGCTGCCGTAAGTCTGCTCTAGTTCAAAGAACTATACTTCAAACGTTTTTTTTAGATTGTTTCCCTGTGTTTAAGTTGGCTGTTTCGTCTTTTTCCTGAGTTTTTGTTTTAGAGATTATTATTCTCCTTTTTGGACAGAAGATTTTTCTGTTTTGTGGCTTTCATTAAGGAAAAGATTTTTGTAACCTTTCTGCTGTTTTTTTTTTTTTTTTTTTTTTTTTTTTTA
>NW_015507673.1:0-1064 GCF_001515645.1 Sinocyclocheilus grahami
TTGTTATATTAAATATTTCCCTCTTTGTCATTATTTGTTTTGTGTAAAAATACTTTGGCAATATTAAATGTAAACATAATCAATAAAGTACTTTACATTGGTTTTAACTGAAATATCATATTATGAATAAAATTATCTGTTGTCTTTGCAATTCCCTGCTTCACATGAATAATATAGTCCACAGTGAATCAGGATAAGACAAGAAGAATTTGAACACTGTTTTTTGTACTCGCTCAAAATATAATTTTGCACATTTTATGGAAAGATTAAATGGTAAGATTAATGTGGTGTGTTGCTAGAGAATCAAGCATGACCATTATGTTGAAATGATAAATAAAGTTTAATTTACTTAACACATTTTTTGCTGTAAATTAGAATTTATTTCAGGCGTGTTTAAATCAGTCTGAATGAGAATAGTTGTGCAGATATTGTTTATGTGATGTTTTACTCCAGTGAATATATTTGAAGTGTAGATACAGTGTTTTTGACTGTGATAGTCAGTAATAATGTCTTCTGTGTCTGTCCTGGAGAAAGTCTATCTGTTCTGAGCTCAGTGTGTCACAGTAATTCATTTATTGTGCACGATAGCTCACTATACCTTAGACTAAATGAATTATAAAAGCTCATAGAGGGAGATTTCACACAAACTCTTCAGACGGTTCAGAAACAAGATGTCAGTTAGAAGCAGATAAACTTTTCAAAGTTGAATGCATTTACTATCTGTTTAGGCTGTTTATTCAAATGGTTTTGCTGCACTAACATGTTTGTGTAGCACATCTTTCTGCTTTGTGCTTAAGATTCAAAAAGGAGTCTTTGCTAACTCTCACAACGTCTTCATGCTCCCTTTCACTTTCTTCTCTGTCCTATTGACTTTAAGTCAAGTCACCTTTATTTATATAGCGCTTTTAACAATACAGATTGTGTCAAAGCAACTGAACAGCATTAATTAGGAAAATAGTGTGTCAATAATGCAAAATGACAATAGTAAACACTCATTTTTCATTTAAAGACAGTTCATCATTGAATTCAGTGATGTCATCATCCAGCTCAGTTCAGTTTAAATA
>NW_015507673.1:2950-6219 GCF_001515645.1 Sinocyclocheilus grahami
TCCTGTTTTTCTTCATGTTTCTTTAAATGACTTTAAATAATGTATATATATTTTCTCAATATCAATGTACTTTATTGACATGATAGTTTACATATAATATTGCCAAATCACCAATACACACAATAAAACCAGTGATAGGAATAAAGATTAGTAGTAGTAGTTTGCTTTAGCTAAACTAAAGCAAACACTAATCACCATAATGGTGATATCCACAGAATATTCAGAAACAAATTTCAACATTAATCATCACTTAATCATCTCATTAACTGTGACCATTGAGTGCTTGACATTCCACACTTCATTTTTCAGTTAAATAAGTGCATCGTCCAGTTGTTTCGAGTGCATTTTTTTTATTCTTGGCATTGATTAGTGCATATAACAGTGTTTTTTTAACTGTCTTCCTGTTTTACAGCTGTGTTTAAGCAAGCTTCATATACTGTACCATGACTATTTATATACCACACCTTTTTTTAATGATTTAATAAATTAGCTGTTAATTTGTCATATATGAAATAAATATGAAGGTGTGACATTGATCAAGTCCATCAAAAACTCACTCTAGCCAAGCAAACAAAGTGTGCAACCTTGATAATGAAAGTACAGTGACCAAAAAAGGCATGAAACTCACAATGAACACAAAGACATGATGCAGAACAGACGAAGAGACAGAAACTGGTTTGGCTGTTCACGTCTCCAAACACTGACAATCAGCACCATAATCAGACATGTGCTTATATCATTGTGACTTCAGCATGTGTAGAAATCATTTTGACAAAGATTTGATCCTGACAGACCCTGGAGAGACTCTGTGATCTTCAAACACACCAACAAATAAAGTGCAATAAGTAAAACACACACATTAGTGTCTTGATTCCTTTCTCTTTTTTGTTGTTAGAATTCATTTTGAGAGCACTTTGTCCAAATCTAAACTAAAGAAATCCCATACACATGCAATAAAGGATAAAAGACTTGTTCAGTTTTAAAGGACACAATATTTTCTAAATATCTGTATAGTTTTTCTAAATCAATTTTCTAAATCTGTATAGTGAAGAAAGACTCCCTCTTGTTATTCAAAATACTGGTCACAGCCTAGTAATGTAATTATTTAATAACTTATGGAACTTTAGCATGTGAAAAAAAATCATTTTGACAAAGATTTGATCATGACAGACCCTGGAGAAACTCTGTGAGCTTCAAACACACACAAAAAATGTGAAATTAAAAAATGCCAATTAAAAAAATAGTGTCTTGTGTTGTTTTGTTATCAATAGATGTGTCTCTCATGTTCATTTTGAATGCATTTTTTAACGTCATCCTGAAGAAATCTTGATGCTCCTGTCTGACTCAGTGAACAAGATGATCAGAAACTGTTCCACCCTCTTCAAACATTTACCAAGAAGAGTCTCATTATTTCACCCTTTTTCTGTCATACTGACTTTCTTTGGATTTCAAAAACTGTGTTTCTGAACAGACAGTAGGTCTTTGTGATTCCCGCGGTGAAAATGAAAGTGAAAGTAAAGTTTTGATTGCCCCAGGTGTGTGCTTGAGTCTCTAATGCAGAATGAAGCCGGGAGTCACTTCAGACACAGCAGAGCAACTCAACGACCAGAAGAATACACACACATTTATACATTGCAGGATATGTTCAGAAATAACCAAGTTATATTAACCCTTTCTACAATTTGATTGGTTACATTATCACTGAAGTCCAGAATAATCATGTGATTTTTGTGATACATATGGTACAATGTCTTGGCCTCCTAAAATCGAACACATTTGTTACAGTTCTCTATGAAGCGTTTTGTTTTCTAAAAGCATAAACACAAGACATTTCAATATTTCAGATTACAACATTTATTTTTCCAGGACGGTCCCATTGAGATAAAAGAAATCTCTTCTTCCAGGGAGTCCTGGCCAAGATGACCGTACAAACATGTCACATCAAATTTCACAAACATACACCTCACAAGACAAGATTACATAGAACCAAAGCAAAAAAAATTATCATAAATCAGTAAATTAAAACAACAACATGATTCATTTGCTAAAAACTGCATTCGATTTGTACAAATATTCAAAGAAGGTATTGTTTCTAATGGAGTTACAGTTTGCATATTATTTTGAGTGCGTAAAATAGGAATGAAGCAAAATTAATATTTTAATAATTTCATATTCCTCAAAACACTTCCGTTCCCACTCTTTTAAATAAAACATGTCACTCTCTGTCAACTTCCACCAGAGGATGAAGCCTTTTCACGTCTTAGAAGGACTAACAAGATACACACACTCACATAAGACTAAATAAAGTGCATGTGTGCAAACATGGCAGCTTCGGACAATAGAAATACTTACATTGAAATTTACTATAAAATATACAATAACTGAACAAGTCTCAGTCAAGGACAATCATCAATAGACTGTTCACAGCTCTGGTGTGAAAAAAGTGCAAAAACGCTGCAATGTATTAATGAATGACATTCAATATTTCACAGTAACTCAAAGACTTGTACGGTGAGTAAAAACAGCATTCCACAGTGACCTGCAAAACTTGTACAGCGAGAAAAGTCTGACTTGTTTTTGATGCAAGTAATGACTATGAACATGAAACACATTTCTGATCATAAATGCAGTTATATAATAGTAAATATTGTGATATGAATAATAATAAGATGATATGTTTGACATCTTTTTTTAATAATCTAAGGAACTAAGAAACACATATTCTCACAACAGCTAGACAGGTCAGTATAAACAGCTACGTAGGATGATTCATCCTTATGACGCCTTCAACTTAATAAAGAGCATCACAACTGAAACACTCCTCAATCAACATCATCATTTACTGAAGAACAGACATGAATAACTCTCGTTGTTGAACTGTGACTACAGAAATACAGCTGATATTTCTGTAAGACAGCGTATGAAAACTAAACAGATTTCACTGGAAAGGTTACTGGACCTTTATAATTCTGAACACTTAAGTTCACATGATTTTCTGTGTTTCTGGAGAACAGACAAGGTAAGGAACCTATTTCGATCCTGTGGACTCTATAAAATCTATCATTGCCTTTGTTCACGGTTTATTTATAATATATATGGGTGAACAGCTTCACATGAAAAATAAAAGATTTAAAACGCTTTTAAAAAGATAGATGGATATATATATACAAACCCGATTCCAAAAAAGTTGGGACACTGTACAAATTGTGAATAAAAACAGAATGCAATGATGTGGAAGTTTCACATTTCAATATTTTATTCAGAATACA
>NW_015507673.1:6266-12437 GCF_001515645.1 Sinocyclocheilus grahami
ATATATATATATATATATATATATATATATATATATATATATATATATATATATATAAATCTGTGCTTCAAATGTAATGTTAGTTCAAATGTTTTGGTTTGCAAAATCAGATGTACCATATTAATAATAATAATAATAATAATAATAATAATAATAATAGTAATTAAACATACAATTTCTATGTTACAGAGTTTTGATGGCGTAAATATACACATTGTTGTCACATCATCCATATAGGCATTTCAGCAGGATGTTATGTAATCTATATGACATTTCTAATATGTTGATTATGTCATCATCAGTAAGTGACCAACTTCACACGATCTCATTTTCTCTTGGTTTTTCTTGTCATAACAAATGTTTACAGTATGAACATCAACCAGAGAAAAACTAACACGAAAAAGTCAAGGGCAAAGTACCCAACAAAAGCAAACACAAATCACTAGAATATTAATTCTTCATTATGTTAATTCACCCTGACTGTTAATTAATTCTCAGTACAAATGTTTGTAGACGTCTGACAGAAATAAATTCAGTCTGTTAGTAATGCGTGAAGCTGGTGGTGCTGTTTGTGGAGTTGTTTAATCATCCTCAGCTGAGATCTTCAGAGATTTCATGTCTTCTTTTATTTCAGTTGATCTCATCTAAGGCTGTGGTTGGAAGTCACTTGTAGTTGTCGTGTTTCTCTTTCCTTTAGTGATTCTGCATGTTAACAGCAGGTGTTTAGCACTAATGCTCAATCATCACTTAATTAAACACTTAAGTATCTAATTAACCTCAATTTTTAGGTCACAATTTAGTTTAGGGAGCAGTTCTCACTATTAACTAACTAGTAACTATGACTTTTGCCTCAATAAACTCCTAATTTGCTGCTTATTAATAGTTATTAAGGCAGTTGTTAAATTGAGGTTTGGGGTAGAAATAAGGAGAATATGGTCATGCTTTATAAGTACTAATAAACAGCCAATATGCTAGTAATATGCATGCTAGTGAATACATTTTTTAAAGTGAAGTGACATGTGGCCAAGTATGGTGACCCATACTCAGAATTAGTGCTCTGCATTTACCCATCCAAAGTGCACACACACAGCAGTGAACACACACAAACCGTGAACACACACCCGGAGCAGTGGGCAGCCATTTATGCTGCGGCGCCCGGGGAGCAGTTGGGGGTTCGGTGCCTTGCTCAAGGGCACCTCAGTCATGGTATTGAAGGTGGGAGAGAGCGCTGTACATTCACTCCCCCCACCTACAATCCCTGCTGGTATGAGACTCGAACCCACAACCTTTGGGTTATGAGTCAGACTCTCTAACCATTAGGCCACGACTTCCCGACTTTTACACATTTTTCAAACTTTTTACACAATTTGACTGAAAGTACCTGGCAACCCCGTTGCCTTATTACACAGGTTGTGTAATCTAGTCTCAATCTGGTGATGGTGTCCCATCCGAAGAGCAAGTCAACTATGAATACAGAAGCTTTGATACTTATCTGAAAGTATTACAAGTGTCACATATTTTTGTTGGGTCTGTGTTCTATGAACTTCAGCCCAGAAAATCTCTGAATATCTTCAATGTTCACCTTGCAGTCATTTGAGTTGTTAGTTTGTGGTGCCTCATTGGGCGTCATATAGCATTTTGGCTCTTCTACTGTCCCTTTTACATTCTCCACAATGATCACCTTAAAGAGGTGACTTGGCACTCTCTTCCCTCCCAACACCGAATGATCCATAGGTCTCCGGTAAAGTGGTCCAGTGTACACATGGACATTGCAGATCTCATTTTTATCTCTGACAATATTTCAACAATAATTCTCCAGGATTTTCCATGTGCTATTGTTTAACGTACTATTCTGAGGTATCATGTTGCTGAACAAATTAGCATCATTATTTGCTTCCCGACACCACCTGTGATTGGCAGCTGCAGCCAGATGACCTTTGACATAGCCATGTCCAAAGTATTCTGGCCGTTCACATTCTTTCACTATAGTTTCCTTGTTCAATATCTCATACACCCATTTAGCATTCTTGGTTTCAGTGTCGAATGACATGGCGTAAGATTTTCTTATCTTTAAATCAGTATCAGAAGGAAATACATTTATTAATTTATATTGAGATGGCTGTTGAGCTTCACGACGACTAACTGGTGAGCCACTGCTGAACATTGCTGAGACTGGGATACGTATGCAAATGGTTTCATCTGCTTTTTTACTTTCTGATGCTGCACTGAGATTAGTCCCTGACAGGTCAGCGAGAGCACCAGGATAATTTTTAGTGGCCTGACTCCCAGCTGGATATTGTGCCCCAGACTGGTTATTACTGGCACTAACTGTTTGATTGAGACCGCTTTTAGAGGGTTTGCGATTTGCTCCAGAACTCTGCCTATCTTCTCCAGCAGCTTCCACTGTCTCCAGTTCAGCACTGCTTTGAGATGATCTGTCTTCTGAGTTTCCTTTCATGCTTCCTGCTTTTCCACGAGCTTGATTTATATCATCAGTTGACCAAAGACCATCTTCCCCTTTTCCATTCTCTCTTTCAGCTTTCATTCGGTCGGGCATATCTGTGAAATTCAACTCCTCACAGTAGTCAATGCTTTTGTGCAGCACACAGTTGTTATCTAAAGTATCCTCGTTCTCATTCCCCAAAGCAGCATTCATGGATTCACTGCTTTTTGAATGAGCATTCAGATTCAGTTGACTTTCTGATACTGCACTGGATTTCTCTGTTAGTTTGTGTTTAAATGCATGCAAACCCACTCTCCACATCTGCAGGTCATCATTGCTTTGAGATGATGCATCTTCTGAGTTTTCTTTCATTCCTGGTCTTGTTTCACAAAATTTATTAATATCATTGGTTGTATCATCATGATCCTCCTGTGGTGCATTTGGTTTACACTCATCATAAACCATAAATATTTTTAGCATCTGCAAAATTATAACATGAGCCCAGTATTGTCTTCTGCTTGATTTTATATCCATTCTTTGTGTGTCCCCAAGCTCGTTTGATATCATCAGATGGCCAGCAATCACCATGCTCCTTTTTAATTTCATATTTTTTTTCAATAACTTTTTTATCTTTATGTAACCTCTTAATCCCATTTAAAAACAATAATAAATTTTCAGCTATGTCACCTAAAGGAGCATCCAGTGGGTTTGTTTCCCCTTTCTCAAGAGTGGTTTCACCATCAGATTCATGAAGGTTGCTTTTGTACACATGTGTAAAAACCCATCATGATGTGTGACTTAGGAACAAAAGTTCAGGAATAAAGCACTCTTGTATCAGTCTGGTGTTATTACTTCTTCAGCGTCTTGAAGGACCTTCTCTTCTTCCTGGCTTAAATAATGTGAACACTTCTGGTAAGAAGTGGAGGAAGTCGTGGCCTAATGGTTAGAGAGTAGGACTTGTAACCCAAAGGTGACGAGTCCTACCTGTAGGAGACTCAGAACCCTGAGTGAGTGAATGTACAGCGCTCTCTCCCACCTTCAATACCATGACTGAGGTGCCCTTGAGCAAGGCACCGAACCCCCAACTGCTCCCCGGGCGCCGCAGCATAAATGGCTGCCCACTGCTCCGGGTGTGTGTTCACGGTGTGTGTGTGTTCACTGCTGTGTGTGTGCGCACTTATATATATACAACATTACAATATAACATTTCTGTTTTTGAACAGTAAGATTTTTAATGTTTCATAAATATTACGTCCGCTAGGGGTAAGATGCAATAAACGAACAAAAAGGACAAAAGGCTTCCAGCAGGCCACCAGACCAAAAAAAAAAAAAAAGAGAGAGAAAAGACAACGGAACCACAATGAAGTATGAGGTAGCTTTATTGTACGTCATAAAAAAAACCCAACCACCAATTAAGAAATTTCATTAAAGAACAAAAAGAAAAAGAAATATAAATATAAATAAGTGACAATAATAAAGTGGTATTTTTCGTCAGAGAGACCCAAGGCCCAAAATAACAAACAAAACCAATCTAACAAAATAAAACAGCAATATACATAACCTCAGGGGCGTAGCCATCATTTCAAAAGTGGGGGGGACGGAATGTCTAGTGTTATACCTGTTTTTCCCTCGTCTAATTGACAGGTTTTATTTTTAATCATACCTTTTTTGCTTTATATGCTTTATGCTTATATTATTATATATGATTATAAAACAGAAGAAAGAGAGAAAGAAACAAAGAGAAAGAAAAAGAGAAAGAAAGAGAGAAAGAAAGAAAGAAAGAAAGAAAGAGAGAAAGAAAGAAAGAAAGAAAGAAAGAAAGAAAGAAAGAAAGAAAGAAAGAAAGAAAGAAAGAAGGTAAGAAAAAAAAAAGAAAGAAATACAACAGCATGACACTGGGACAGCACCCTTAAAAGGACATCTTTGTACCTTATTTACCCCAAAAAGTTTCATAGTTGTACATTAAGGTCTTGCACATTCACATACTACTTTATTCTGTTCTATTCTACAGTCCATGCACCTGACACACAATAGTCTTAGGATCTGGCTGGTGGGGTTTTAATACAGTTACAGAAGACCTGCCTACTTCTACAGCAGCCAACCCTATGCCAGATGCCCCTTTCGGTCTACAAAAAAGTACAAATTAGTCTGATTAGTCTTAAATTAAAATGTATAAGAAATATCTTATCATAGACAATGCTGTAAATAACTTTAGTATGGGGAACACATATTCACTATTAACTATGACTTTCGCCTCAAACTCTTAATTTACTGCTTATTAATAGCTTTTAAGGTAGTCGTTGTAGTTGTTAAGTTTAGGTAGGATTATGGGATGCAGAATATGGTCATGAAGTATAAGGAATTAATATGTGCTTTCTAAGTAGCCTACTAATAAACAGCCAGTATGCAAGCTAATAAGTACCTAAATGATAGCTGAGAAGTTGTTTGATTATTGTTTTTACAAAATATTAACTTTACGTAAGCATTAGATGATGTAAAAGATCGTTCCTATATCAGATCGTCAGTGCATGCATACTTGATTGAATTATATTATGCAGAATTGGCAGAGTTAAACATGCTGTAAACGCTGTAAAATCTCAGTTCAACATTATCTTTATTCTTATTTGAAGGGTTTTGATAACATACTTGTTAAAATAAAAGACGTTATAAAAGAGTTACGGAAAATACACGCGTAATCTACGCCCCTGCATAACCTATTACAAAGAAAAGAAAAATAAATACAATCAACCTAACCTAACTACTCTTGTCCAAAAAAACATTGTAGAAATGAGACAAAAACCCCCGTAGCAAATCAGCGGCGATCTGAAACTCAAGAAAAAAAAAAAAGAGACATCCAACAGAACACAAATATGATGTAAACACAATGACAAATCATCATAACGTAACAATAAAGAAGTCTCTTCTGCTCACCAAGCCTGCATTTATTTGATTCAAAGTACAGCAAACGCAGTAATATTGTGAAATATATCTATTTCGCGTTCTCTTTTATATTTTAAAATGATTGCTGTGATCAAAGCTGAATTTTCAGCATCATTAGCCTTCAGAAATCATTATAATATGCTGATTTGCTTCTCAAGAAACCTTTTTTAATTATTATTATTATTATCAATATTTAAAACAGTTGAGTAATTTTTTTTCAGGATTCTTTGATGAACAGAAGGATCCAAAGATCAGTATTTATGTGAAATAAAAAGTTTTTGTAACATTATACTCTATACCATTCATTTTTTGGAAAATAAATTATAGAAATTAAAACTTTTATTTAGCAAGGATGCTTTAAATTGATCAAAAGTGATGATAAAGACATTTATAATAGCCTAAATGTGGTTCTTCAGAACTTTCTATTAATCAAAGAAACCTGAAAAAATTCTACTCAGCTGTTTTCAACATCATAATAATAATAAATGTTTTTTGAGCAGCAAATCAGAATATCAGAGTGATTTCTGAGGGATCGTGTGACTGGAGTAAAGATCCTAAAAATTTAGCTTTGAAATCACAATAAATTACATTTTAAAATATATTCAAATAGAAAAAAAGCTATTTTAAATAGCCTAGTAAAAATATTTCTACACTTTACTGTTTTGCTGTACTTTGGATCAAATAAATGCAGGCTTGGTGAACAGAAGAGACTTCTTTAAAAAACATTAAAAATCTTACTGTTCAAAAAATTTTGACCGGTAGTGTATAGGCAACTTTAATTGTTCTCT
>NW_015507673.1:12646-14225 GCF_001515645.1 Sinocyclocheilus grahami
ATGTCAATTAGCACTGCATTGTTCATATACTTTATTTATTACCTGGAGATGACTTGTCACACACAAATAAACTATATATTGTCGCACTCGTATGTTTAATGTCTTCATGTTTCCAAACGCCCACATAGCAATTTTTCTCTGGCCCAGCTCTGGCCCACACAACCAGCTTTTGCTTGGCCCACATACCGCAATGTATTACGGTACTAGTGTGGACCAGGTCTGGATTCCAGACAAGGGCCACACATGGGCCATTACTGGCCCAAGTCTCAGCCAAGTTAATTACCCATAACTGGCCCTGAATTGGGCCAGATCAAAATGTAACAATGGAACCAAAACACAACCTTAAGTAAACCATATCAACACCAATCTTTAACCAGAACGCCCAAAACTGAGCCACACCTGAGCCTGATCCAGGTGAACTAAACCTGGCAGACAAAATATGGGCCATAAATGGGCCATGACAGAGCCATATCTCAGCCACCTGTAGGACCATAGCTGGCCCTATTCTGATCCTATACGCTGGACCAGATGGGTTCCACATGTCAGCCTCAACAAAACCATAACCAAGCCACTTGATACACACCCCTCCCAGATGAATAGTCACAACAACGACAGTATTCTGAACAAATATTTAATCATGTTTAATCAGCAAATCAAGTTGAATGAATCTCACACCTAACATGCTTATTTGTTTTGCTTGGGCAGTGCGTTCACCTTGTTGGAGTATGGCAGTGTGAATTGGCTTTTAGGTGCTTTGGAAAACAAAACAAAAAGCAGTAAATATATATATAAAAAATTATATTTACGCAATTAACACAAAATTCTTAAATAAGGTACTTTCTCTATTTTTGCAATATTCAAATGTTCTGAATAATATCTGCATGCACCCAAGTCTGAAGAGTACACATAATATCTAGTAGACAGCAATCCTTGTGAGTGAGAAGTCTGGTGTGGAGGCTGGATCTGGAATCATCTGGATCTGTCCAGGTTATCTGTCTTCACGGACTGCCCTGAAATACAATTCAAACAAACAACGTAGTGTGAGGCTCTTACATTCACAATGCTCATTTTGGCCTCAGTGGTGAAGTGTGCAGAAAATTCTGCCGGACTGAAATTTAGTCTTTGGTGAACCGTCTTCAAGAGTGCAAATAAGATTTTAAGTTTTAAGCACCTTTCAGGCTCACGTGAGGTTTCCACAAGCAACAAAGTCTACTTGAACAAACACTTCACTAAAGTTTAGAAAATAATAGACCGTTACAGTTTGAAGTGTGGTATGCTCACAGTACTCTGGTTCTGTCTTACAGTTAATCATTTTAATTTCAAAGATCTTTTTTTTTATTATCATCTGTGTGCTTTTTCGAATTATGATGGACCCTTCTGTAGGTTGTTGTGTATGAAGTGTCCTCAGTGCAGAGTTAAACAAGATGGCCTTGTAGGACATACAGGAAATATTTGATATATTTATTTGAATATTTGATAAACTTTTGAATGTTTGAGATTTTACTTACTAGTCAGATGGTTCATAGTGCTTTGGAAATGTTCTTCGACAGGAGATCCGCTCCAGCTCTGCAGCACGGCC
>NW_015507673.1:14815-31214 GCF_001515645.1 Sinocyclocheilus grahami
CAATTAAGACGTATTGAATGTTAAAATGCATTTTAAACAAAGTTAAGTGGTTATCATTACCCATTTTACTCTTAGTAATTTAATAATTTAATACATTTCATCATTTAAAAGTTTAATTCAGAAGTATCGTATCGGTATCGACGATACTGCCTTGAAAAATATCGGTATCGTATCGAAAACAAAATAAGTGGTATCGCCCATCCCTACTTGTCAGCTGAGTGAGTTGACGCCCCGTTTCCATGGTAACGCCTTCCGCTCGATTCAAATGCGATTTGAATGCTCAACACGCGCGCCCGTTAAAACACATCAAAGTTACGCATTTACATAAATAGTACATACAAGTCAAATAAAATGTCCTGAAACTTCATCATGTATTGTTTAAGTGGATAGTAGGCCTACATCAAACTGTAAATTGAATGAGAATATGAAAGCAGTAAATGCAAAACATTGTTTGAAGTCAGTTTATATATATATAAATATACATACCAACAGAATATACTATTCTATAATATAAGCTATAATATCATATATCATATCATATGAGGCATGAATATAATTTCACACATGTAAACACATAATTAAACACGCAACATGAGCTTTATGTTATGCATTTTAAAAATATATTTCAATATATTTAACAGTGTTTCACATATATGTGAATATATTACCTTTCTGTATGGGAAAACATTGGGATTTTACTCAAAAATATTTGAAATGGATTTTAAATTTGGGTCAAGATCGGCCATACTTATGTGGCCCACATATCTACATTTGACATCTGGCCCATGTCTTGTGTGCCGTCTTAAACCCGGTACCATCTCTGCCAAACCCGGGCCATGTTCGGCCCACATGCTGCATGCCAGTGCCGGATGAATGCCAGCTGTGCTAGATGCATGCCAAATCTGGGCCAAATTTGTTTGCTGACTGGGGCGTTTTTGTTTTCAGTGATAACAACTGCTTTTGTCCATATTAGGAATTTCCTCGTACGACTTTCTGCGCGAGAGCCCCTCCGACTTCGAGTATGAATGAAACATACACTGCACAGAGTATTTATCACGCCGTGATGTTCATCTCACCTTATTCTGGGTCTGAATAAAACATCAGATCATGCACAGACTATCCTGTCTCTTTGAATTTAAATCTATATTTATTCACACCAGCTCTTGAAAACCTCTATGTGAACACACTTGCCCAAAAAAGTGCTGGGGACGAATTTATGTGATATTGAAAGTGGGGGGGGGGACACGTCCCCTGCGTCCCCCACGTAATCTACGCCTCTGTTTCACAGTATCACAGCTGAAACACGCCTCAATGTGCATCATTTACAGGACAACAACAGACATGAATAACTCTCTTCTGAGAATTCAAACTACTGAGAATACAAAGATAGTTCTCTAAGAAGGCGTATGAAAACTCAAATACTGAAAAACAGGACTCTTATAATTCTGTAATGAAGTGTGCATGATTTTCTGGGTGTTTCTGCTTGATGTCCGACAAGGTAAAGACTGATACAGTTCTGTTTATGCTATACAAATCCACTTTTTATATATAAAATATATGTCTTTAAACTTTCACCTGAAATATTGATTAAGATTTTTTTTAAATGCTATGCTTCAAGTTTAATACTTCTAGAAATGTTTTGTTTTCTAAAATCAAATGTAATAATATAAAACATAAATCTCGAAATAAACAAAAACACTGCAATACAATGTTAAAGTAAACATTTCCATATCATGCAAGTTGTGTTAAGGTAAAACACACTATTGTCAAAAAAATATTTATGGTGACATTTTCTCTGGGGGTTTATGGAAATTAGGACATTAAAAAGAATGTGTGTTTAATACAATTATCTTTCATCTAACAGAAAAACTATTTTATAAGCCTCTCAAAACAAGATGATATTTAGGTCTAAAATCTCTCCCACACATTTCAGGTCTTTACATTTCATACCACAAACAGAGAAAGTGAAATTACACACCGTTGGAAAATCACTTATGGGCATTTCACTGGGATTTCATGGAATTTAGTTTATGAAATATCAAATTATTTTATGCTTAATAACTTTTAGGAGTTTCTAGGAGTCAACTGGCAGAACACAATGTTATTTAAATTTTTTTAAAAGTCTTGAAATTGTTCTGTTTTATTAAAGAACGAATTTAATGATTTATTTATTAAATATGATGTTGCTAAAAAGAACAGTATTGTGTGTATTTGGTGTAATGAAATGTGTTTATGCGGTTTAAGGTTAAAAAACACATTATTTTTTTCTCCTCTATGCCCCGCCTTTCTGAAATGCGTCGATTTTTACAAAGCTCAACAATACTACAGCGAGAATAAAAGTTACGCCTTCTTTCTTTGCGTGAACATTTGGGCGGCGTTATGCAAATCTTCCCACATCGTGACGTAGGTATGTGGGGGCGTGTTAGAACGAGCCGTTTTAGGTAGGTGTGGATGACTCTTAACTTTTATAAAGAATATCTCTTTGGATTTGAGACTTTAGTCTTTGCAACTTTACAGATCTTCTTTATGCACCAAGAGCTTGTAACACTCCAAAGAGAAAGGAAAAATTGAAATATGACATCATATGGCCCCTTTAATAATAATTATAATAATAATTAAATGTTAAATAATTTATAAAGTACATTATAAAATAAATTTTTCTGTTTTGCATGTGTGTCTATCTGTGTGTGTTTGTTGTGTGTGTAACAGAACTGACATAAAATCATGCAGAGCAGCAGAAGTACTGTATATCTTTCTGTCTCTACTGGATAAACTAAAGTCCTGAAGCTAAGCAGAATTATGACACATATTTAGTTTTTTTTTTCAGAAGGACCCATTACATTTACCTGAAGAAAAGACACTTGGTTAAAGGTGAAGACATAATAACACCAGACTGAGTCAAGATTTAATTTATTCCTGGACTTTGTTCTTAAATCTCTGTTGCATCAAGATGAATCTCGAGGAAGTAGGAAGAAACCCACCTGATGTCACTTTAGATCACATAGTTAAGGATTTGTTATCATTTTTTAATGGGTTTGAGTGCTTACATGAAGCTAAAAGAATGATTGAAAAGAAATGTGACATCAAAAAGGAGCATGGACATAAATGCTGGCCAGAAGATGATATCAAACGAGCTTGGGAAGAAACAACAAGAAAGGATATAAATTCAAGCAGAAGACAAAGCTTGGCTTGTGTGATAATGTTGCAGGTGGTAAAAAGTTTTGTTTGTGATTTGTGTAAACAAAATGCAGCACAGAAGAATCGTCATGCTACAACTGATGAACAAGGTTGTGCAACGACACCAAAATCAGAAGACAGATCATCTCAAAGCAAAGCTGAACTGGAGACAGTGGGAGCTGCTGGAAAAGATGAGCAGATGCTTGGAGCAAGAAAAAAAGTATCTGAAGTATCTACACTTACAGAGGATTCTGGTGTAGCATCAGAAAGTCAACCTTCAGCTTCTAGCACAGATGTCACTCCTTCACCTACTAAAATAAATCCAATTGCTAATTCAAACAACAGTAAAACCAAGAATGCTGCATTGATGAATAGGAATGAGGATACTTTAGTTAACAATTATGATCAGCAAAAAGATGTTGACGACTATGAGTTTTATGTAGCAGATATGCATGATGCAGAGAATGAAATATGGGAAGATGGTATTTGGTCAACTGATATAAATCCAGCTTGTGGAAAAGCAGAAAACATTAAAGGAAACTCAGAAGACAGATCATCTCAAGGCAATGATGAACTGAAGACAGAGACAGCTGCTGAAGGAGTTAAGCAGCTTTCTGGGAGGAAACACCCAATATCTAACTATTGCGGGCAAACAAATATTGGCAGTCAGGGTGGAACTGGGACACAGTTTCCGGCTGGGAGCCAGGACACTGCAAATTATTTTGGTGCTGTCAATCACCAGTCTGGGGCTGATGTTAGTGCAGCACCAAGTGATGAAAAAAATATGGAAATTGTTGATGAATGCAACTACATATGTATCCCACTCTCAATGTTTGGCAGTGAATCAACCACTGAGTCACCAGATGCAAACACAAATGCAGATCAGAATGCAGACACAAATTCGAACTATACCTATAAATTAATAGATACATTTTCTTCAAATACACAATGCCATATGTATAGGAAAAAATCTTATGTCATGTTATATGACACTGATAAAAAGAATGCTAAATGGGTGTATGAGATATTGAACAAGAGCACTGTACCTTTCCCTTACAAGAAAGTAACCTTTAAAAAGGATGACGAGATTGATGAGGACGAACAAGCACTTAACAGCAAGAATGGATTTAAGGACACGGACTATGTACGAGGTCATCTTGCTGCGGCTGCCAATCACATGTGGTGTCAGGAAGCCTATAAGGACACTTATCTGATCAGCAACATGACACCACAGCTCAAGAGCATAAACAATGGCATCTGGAAAATGTTGGAGAATTATTGTCGAAAAATAATATACAAAGATGAAGTCCGTAACGTCCATGTATACACTGGACCACTTTACCTAAACAGTAATGAGGGATTGACTATGGAAGGGAAAGCAGTACCAACTCACTACTTTAAGGTTGTAATTGTGGAGAATGTGAATGGGAAAGCAAAGGTGGAATGTTATATGGTAGAAAATAAGAAAAAAGAATCCGAGACAACAGACAACATATCAACAGACAACCAAAAAAAAAAAAAGAGAGAGAAAACATATAAAGAAAAATACAATTCGAACATTAATCAAATTGAGAAACTCTCTGGGCTGACTTTAACACAAAAAAGTGGCAATAACAGAGTGATTGTCAAAAAGACACTGACATTTACTGGAGAAAATGAGAGAAAACATGCTACAATAGAAGTCAATGTACATGAATGTCTCTGACATGTATACAGTAAATTATTGTATCACTCTAATGACCCTGAAACAGTTGTGGTTGATCTATCTATTTATGCAATTGTGTTTTTACTTTGTGCTCTTTTTTTTGGTTTTGATTGTTTCTATTGTCCTCATTTGTAAGTCGCTTTGGAGAAAAGCATCTGCTAAATAATTAAATGTAAATGTGCTGTAAATGTATGTTGTTACAGACAGACATTGATTCTCAACATATTATTAAAATCGTCTCGCATATTTGATTTTCACAGCACTGCTGGATCTCATAGCTGTAGATTCACAGGATTAGCAATGCTATAAACTTACATGTGTGCTAACATCAGTTAATGAGTTCAGTGATTTAGACTGTAGAAATCATGATGGCACCGTCTGACATCCTTCCCAATATAAACAAGCATGACAAGAAACTGATCCGTCCTCTTACAAACCTAGCAGCAAGTGACTCAGGAAGTGTCTCATTTTCTCAACTGATCATTGTGGAGAATGTGAATGGGTCAGTAAGAGCGCCATGATGCTATGTGATGCCCAATGAGGCACCACAAACTACAGACTTGAATGTCTACAGGATGAACATTGGAGAATTTCAGAGAGTTTCTGGGCTGACGTTCATAGAACATGGACTCAATTTGGGAGATACAGACAGAATAATAACTGTGACATTGCAGGGAGAAGATTTGAATCAAACACAACATAATGTTAATATAGGAGTCAGAATAACTCATAATGTAAACCGGTAAGTTAATAACTGGTCAAAATAAGCTGATTACTGATAATGGTGGTATTGCTTGTCTAAGTCTGATGTGTACAGTAATTTACTGTGTTAACCCCATGACACTGAAACACAGAGAGTTGTGTTTGATCTTCTCTTATGAGTGTGTTTGGATAAACCTAACATCTGTAGATGAAAATCCCATACTGTATGTGTTTATATATAGATGCATACCATTCAAATATACTTACTCATGTTTTCAAAAATGTTTCTTATGAACTTAAATATCTTTTGATCTGAGTGCAAGTGCTTATGCTTAAATGCTTGAAATTAGTTTTTTGGACAGTTATAAAATGCTTATGCTTAACATGTTTATGTATTTATTTTTCTATTACAAAAACGTATTATTAGTGCTATTATTATTATTATACATTTACTACATACTTCCCATTATTCAAATTGTATTTATAGTTCTGAAGACTTGAAGACATATAAGCATTATAATAATATCTAATAGGTGTTCCCAAACGTGTAGTGAACTAAGCATTCAAAGATTCAGTTTTTGCTCATGTTTATCATCTAGTTTTCTATGCTACAGTTGTTTGTGCAGATTTTGTGTTGTAATTGTTTTGCAAGACAGAGACACACTTTTTCATTCATAGCTAACAAACAGACAAAAACAATTTTTGTTTGTGATGTGTTTATATGTCTATATGACATTTATATATTCCATAGGCCTATATTTAAATTTCCATGCTATTTTATTCATTGCTTTTCACCTTATTCTAATTCTACTTTATTGATGTTTGTTATTGTTATATTAAATATTTCCCTTTTTGTCATTATTTGTTTTGTGTAAAAATGCTTGGGCAATATTGAATGTAAACAGTAGTAAGTACCCGACAGCTTATGTCAGCTTGATTGATGGCTTTGACCTTTGTGACCTTTCCCCTCCCCCCACGTTGCCCACCCCCATGGCGACCACCCAGTTGTGTTGACCCCAGTGACCTATCCAGATGTGAAAATTGGCATATGTGAAATTCCGACGTCAACCTATGACCTCCGGGGATGAAAAATGTTGTTTGAACAGATGTATGTATGTGTTCGAGCGGTGACAGATGTAACGAATCAGCTCATGGGAAATATGAATAATTAATCATAACTAGTTATAATTAATTATGAATATTTTAGATCCGCTGTAGATATTTAGCTGACCGCTCAGGGTCAACTGTCTTGTCAATTCTAAGAACGTTAATTTCCTGGTTAAGGGAAATAACTTTCTTACTGTACAATTCTATAAGCTTGTAACGTAAATCTGAATGATTATTGACTCCGGTTATGAGTAAACAATGAACACGTCAAGTGTGATACAAGTAAGGTTTTATTAACTACATAAACACTTAAACTAGTCTAACATACTACATAAGATGGGCTTGTCCAATGAAAAAGACAGAAATTCCAAGTGGGAGGTTGCAATTGCTGGAGGGTTTTACGACCCTTTGTTCGAGGGCATGGTAATTTGCAAATGTAATTCGCTTGGGGTGTGGATGCACAAACTAATAAAGATTCTTAGAACACTAATATGTTGCATAGGTATAAACATACAATATACACTCTCAATTAGATCATCCGAATACTAATTCATAGATACTAAACATGGTAGGGTTATATATATATGTAAGCTGACAGGAGTGAGTGTTTCGATCATAAGCCTGCATAAAACAGTATACAATCTCAAAGACAAAATACACGATGACAATAATATACACAATGACCTGAAGGATCATGTGTGTTCATTCAAAGAAAGGTTTTCCTATTAATTAATTAATTAGCAAAGAAAAGTTCATCCCTTGTGGATTTTCCTTATGGACAAGGCAGTGATTTTCTCCACCTAAATTCCAGGAGGTCGTAAATGTATTTGGTGTCAGGGTTGCCATGGTAACCAGGGGGGGCCTGGTGGCAGACATCCTGGCATCCAGTTTATTGGGTGAGGGGACTGTGACGATTTGTTAATCTAATGAATAATTGATTTGTTAAATCAAATGAAAAATGGTGTGTCTGATTGGTCCAGATGCTACACAGAAGTACTGAGGAATGTTTTCGTAGATTTTAATGGAGCGTTCCCTCATCTGGGGGGGTTTCCCCATCTGGGGTCCGTGTGTCCAGTTGCATTCCAAACCAGGGGATTTTTGCTCTCTCTCTCTCTTTCTGTATGGGAGATGTGAGAAAGATATTGGTTTTAAGGTCAATAATAAATGAACAATTTTAAACAGTTTGTGAGAACAGATCACAATATGTGTGACCACATATATAATCTGATGGCTGTATAAAATAATTTAAATAAAATATGTAACATGACTAATAATGAAATTGGGGATAAAACAATAAATAAAGAAATAAAATACCTCTTACATTGTTTTCCAGGAGAAAGATTTGCTCCTACACAGGTATGACGATTCCGTGAATGAAATGTTTCCCAAAAACCTCTAACCCCCCCCCCCCCCCCCCCCGCGAAACATTTGACCCCAAAATCAAACAAAATTAATAAGAAAATATATTTTGCTTAAAGAAGATAAATGCCATTTTATGCAGTCTATTATTTATTATTGCATTGTGTATTTTATGCATAACTGTTATGCAGAAAAGATCTATATTTTAATAGAATTGTTTTTATCATTGTAGTGTTTGTTTTACTAGCCTTCATTTTATGAAAAATGCATTTGTTATTTATTTAAATACATTTTATTTATTCGTCTATTTGTTTAAATTATAAAACAAAGCAAAACATTTACACTAGTTTTAGTCATCGCTAAAAATATAAAGATGTCGTACATTTTACCAGGATAGGGGAAAAATATATAATTTAACAGGCCAAACAATATGGGCTATTGGGGGGCCCCGACATGTCCGGACATTTCATTGACTTTACATTGACATAATTCAATTCAATTTAAATCACTTTTATTGTTTATATCTTTTCACAAAATAAGTTGTTACAAAGCAGTTGAACAGATAAACATTATATTTAGAAACTTTAATATTTATATTTACATTATATTCATTAATTTTATACACTATCATCCCCTAAACCTACCATCACAGTAAACTTTCTACATTTTTTTATATTTTCAGAAACATAATTTAGTATAATTTATAATTTAAAAAGCTGTTATGCTCATGGGGACAATCATTTGGAGTATTACTACACTCCATTATGACACTCCACAGACATAATGATTTTTACTGTACAAACTGTACACCTACCCATCACACATAAATTCTGCATACATACATTTTTAATAAAATATTGTTTTTAAGCGATCCGACTCAAGAAATAGCCCCATAAACACATTTGCATTGTTATATCAGTGTAATAACCATGTCATTATACAAATGTGTACTCTGATAAATCATATAAACAAGCACACACACACACATTACAGGCTAAAAGAGACTTATCCCCATTTTAAAGAATATGACAGCCTGTTAATAAAGCAAATCGTTCATTTCAACATTTAAGTTTATTGAACTTATAAAACACATTGTAGAAACAAACATTTTACTAAAACAAAGCAAATCATTTATCATACATTTTAATCATGTACTCAACATTTATTTATGTTTATTGAACTTATAAAACACATTTTAAACTAGCATTTTAAACAAAAAATTTAGTTTTTCACTAACTACGCATAAACGTCGTTTTCGCAAAAACACAAACATGTACACTCATGTCAAAACATCTCCAGTGCACCAGTGATTATACATAACATATTTTATAAAAAAATAAACATTTAATATAGTTTAATTTGACAATAAAAAGGCTTTACATTATTCTGGGGCCAATGACGTTCATACCCTCGAGTAAAATGTTTACAAAATGTACATTAGTTGGAAAATTAAATCCTGCTTTGAGCTCTTCTCACTAACAGAAGTGAAATGTCAGTCTGAGGAGGTCGTGCTGACACATGCACATGCACGCACACACACACATGCCTTGGTTTTTGTTTTCTGGGGACACTCCACAGGCTTAATGATTTTGTACTGTACAAACACCTACCCATCACACAAAAATTTCTGCACATACTTACATTTTTAATTTAATATTGTTTGTAAGCAATCCTAATTATGAGGACTCAAAACTCAGAAATTTCATCACAAGCCAAATTTACGTTGATATATCAGAGTAATTATACAAATTTGTGTCCTGATAAGTCATATAAACAAGCACGCACATACAGTACATAAACATTTCGCGCTAACGAGAGAATTATCCCTATTTTAAATAATAAAATATATGGCATCATAGTTAAGATGTTACTGAAGCAAATCCTACATTTAATCAAGTATTCATCATTTATTTAAGTTTATTGAACTTATAAAACACATTTTAAATGAAAATGTTAGTTTTTCACTAACTACTCATAAACGTTGTTTTCGCAAACATGTGCATTCACTCTGCTCACATATTATTTTAGCTCAGCTTGTTGAATACAGTACAATCAGACTTTAGCCATTAATATATTTTTTAAGATACCGAAAAACACAAATGTCAAAACGTATCCAGTGATTATATATAACACACTGTATAATATAAACATTTACATTTAGTCATTTAGCAGACACTTTTATCCAAAGCGACTTGCAAATGAGGACAATGGAAGCAAACAAAATCAACTATAAATCTATTTACTAGTTTTAATGTACTATTTTACATTTGATAGTTTTAGCTCACAATAAACATGAAAAATGATACCTTACATTTTTAGAGTGCTAAGATGTCCAAATATGAATGGGTGATTTACAAAAATACATTTAGTTTAATTTGAATCGTAAACAAAATCTCACAGGTCCTCTAGGGGTATTCTCCTATGTGAAACTGTTGGACTGCTTAAGCCTCCTCACAGTGAAGGAGGAGTTCCAGACCGCATGATCTAAGTAAATGGGCTACATCTATTTCAAAGCATAACATTAATGTAAAGTTTATACATTTAGTTTAATTTGAATCGTAAACAAAATCTCACAGGTCCTCTAGGGGTATTCTCCTATGTGAAACTGATGGACTGCTTAAGCCTCCTCACAGTGAAGGAGGAGTTCCAGACCGCATGATCTAAGTAAATGGGCTACATCTATTTCAAAGCATAACATTAATGTAAAGTTTAAATAAGCAGTATCCCTACTACATCTGATGTCTGGTGAATCTTAAATTTCAACACAATTATAATTTATATTAGATTTATTACGCATCAAACACTTTAGATTCTTTAAAGTTTTCTTATTTTAAGCATATGTTTTAATACCATCTCTCACAAACACACACACATACACACACACACACAATGTAGCATAAAACAATAAATTGTTATAACAACAAATTGTTATAATGTAATTTAATTAAATTATGTTAATTATTCGAACTAACGGTTGATATTCTACATTATCCATTTCAACCATAACATTTCAAAGATGTTTTGCCTTACAATTACATATATTTATAAATTATTTCACATTTTAAATCATTATCGCGCGGGCTGTTTATGCCATGGAAAGAAATTTTTATTTTATTTATCTTATTTCAAAGCATATTCTAGCTTAAAAGGCTAAATAAAAAACTGTCCATATCTTAGATTATTACTAGGGTGAGCATGTAGCTATGATCTAGTTCTACACTTATATAGTTGTATATGATCGTATTTTTTTCTGAACCGACCTTTATCAGCGTGATAAATATCATATACTATCAATATACTTGCTTATCTACTCTACAGATACGAGAAAAGACATTCCAAATGCGACTCATGTCACCATGATACGTATTCTTCAGATACCTGCTGATTTTGGGGGGTTGTAAACACACTTGAATGAAACAGCACATGTGAGGTCTTCACCCTGAGAATATTTAATTGTACTTAAAACGTACAGATTAAGCTAAATGAAAAAGTGTACACCACAACACACTTCTGATGACCGACGGTAGAAAATACCTACGCTGTTAAAACCTATATATACAGTATGTTACATTTTAAGATGACTCATGTTTCGTGTATAAGATTGGGTGTGTGTATCTGATTTTACTTTTCTTATTTTTACAAAGATTCAATTTAAATTAAATTCCTAGTAAATATAGGCTAAGACCAAAACATTATATTACAAAAGTATCATATTAACAAATGTGGTTGCAGCGTTTTTAAAAATAGGGAATGCCAACTCCAAACAGTTCCTCAACACCCACACAAACACACACTAATCAAAAAAAATTTTTTTTAAAAAAATACAGAAGGGGAAGTCGTGGCCTAATGGTTAGAGAGTCGGACTCGTAACCCAAAGGTTAGCACCTCTGTTGCTAATTCCAAAACGCCATTTTAGACCTAGTAACGACTCTTAAGCCGTTGATAATGCAGTTAATAATGAAGTTTAGACAGGCAGACAGACACACGGAAAGAGAGAGAGAGAGAGAGAGAGAGAGAGAGATCAGGTATAGTTCACCCAAGAATGAAAATGTGATGTTTATCTGCTTACCCCCAGGGCATCCAAGATGTAGGTGACTTTGTTTCTTCAGTAGAACACAAACAAAGACTTTCAACTCAAACCGTTGCAGTCTGTCAGTCTTATAATGTAAGTGGATGGAAATCACGGCTTTGAGAGTCAAAAAAACATACAGAAACAAAACTGTATGTGTGTGCGTCGTAAGGGAGAGAGAGTGGGATAAATAGAGTATGTGCTTTCTGTACATAATAAAACGTAATTTTGTGGCAAAAACATGGAAATAATCTGTTGTTTTTATCCTATTGTTTACTCTATTTATTTGTTTGGCCAGTGTCGTTGTCAGTATTGGGCTAGTTACTCAAATAATGTAATATATTACTCATTACTAGTTACTCCTTTCAAAAGTAATATTGTTACTTTACTTATTACTTTCAGAATGAATCAGAATCAGAATCAGAATGAGCTTTATTGCCAGGTATGTTTACACACACGAGGAATTCGTTTTCGTGACAGAAGCTTCCACAGTGTAACAGAATGACAGTGACAGAACAAAAAAAAAAATAGACAAAGTAAAATAAGGAATAAAAAATATACAAATCGACAATTGTATGTACAGGTATAGAACAATAGACAGTTGTATGTACAGGTATATTATGTGCAAATTGAAATGTAGACTGAGTATGTGTGTTAGATAAATAAGTGTATGAGTGAATAAATAGTGTGTGTTCCACAGTTATTGTCAAGTGTTCATGAGATGGATTGCCTGAGGGAAGAAACTGTTCCTGTGTCTGGTCGTTCTGGTGCTCAGTGCTCTGTAGCGTCGACCAGATGGCAACAGTTCAAAGAGGGAGTGTGCTGGATGTGAGGGGTCCAGAGTGATTTTGCCAGCCCTTTTGCTCACTCTGGATGAGTACAGTTCTTGGAGAGAAGGGAGGGTTGTACCAATGATTCGCTCAGCAGTCCGGACTACCCTCTGTAGTCTTCTGAGGTCAGATTTGGTAGCTGAGCTGAACCAGACCGTTATAGAAGTGCAGAGGATGGATTCAATGGATTCAATGCCAAATGGATTCTGGCAACAGTAATTAGATACACTACTAGTTACATTACTTTTTCTTCACGCCCCACACACAAAAGTTGTAACTGTGTATCTTCCACATAAAATTCTTCTAGAATGTTACTAACAACATATTTCTGCCTCATCATTTGACCAAAATCCACATTGGATCACAGTCGGAAGTTATTACAAACACTCAATAGTGATTGATAGTGACATTCAAGTAGAAATGTTGAATTAATCTCATTAATTGTCATGTGTAGCTTGAAGCTTTAATTATGTATTTTATCAAATCACATAAGTTAGTAAGAAAGGGTTAGGGTTAGGTAGTTAGGTTATAATTAAAAGATTTTTAATTATATAATGTACCACAAGTTGACCAGAGGGGTGTGGGTGGGATGTAATGCCAGAGTAAAGTAAAGCCACAATTTATGCTGGGTACACACTAAAAGATTTTTAAAATCTTATAAGTTCTTCAAAATGTGGAAGACCACAAACATGAGGACAAAAAAATCCTAAATTTAACCGTTTTCCTCCTATAGTGTGTGGTGTGCCGTGATGTGACAAAGACAGCACACCACACACCAACAGATTTTCAACCAGAGTCCTGATTGTGAACACAGAAATCTCGTAATATCTCTCGAGACTTGAGAATAAATATGTTTTACAGGACACGTTGTATAATCACTCGTGTTGTTGCCACAAATCGACAAGCTGATCCTCCATCTCTGCTGTCCAAATCCTTTTGTGCTGTGCCATGACTGCGGTTGTTATGCTTCCGTCTTCTGTCAGCTCGCTTTCTGATTGGATATAGTTTCATTTCACATGATAATCTCTAGATCGTACGCGCGTGTTTGTTCTCGGGGTTCCCCCCACACATCAGAACATTTCTGATCGTAAATATTCAACATGCTGAATATGTACGATTCATGATCGGGGCACCTCCGACGTTCTTCCGAGAAGATTCAGTCACTCTTAACACACCTCACACCACAGGAAAATCTGACTATCTTCTGACTACTATCTTCTGGTGTGTACCCAGCATTACACAACAGTGTTCAGATCATCTTTTTTCCTGACAAAATCAATATAATGCAATGTTTCTATCTGCTGAATGTAAGCTTTTCCATATTCCAAGCTTGCCTGCTGCACTGGGGACATCACATGCATGTGCGAGTCGTGAACATTTTGAAAATAAATCTAGGAATTATTTGATTGTTGGATTTTAAATCAGTGGTGTCGAGGCATCAAAAGTAACTAAGCTGTTTTATGGATGGTAATGGCGAGTTCACACTGCACGATTTTAGCCCCATTTTTCACTCGCCGACAGGTTTTGTGAAATCGCCGACAAATGCCCAACATCGGAGGCAAATCAGTGCTCGTGCACGCGAGTGACAATCACGCAGTGTGAATGATCAAAGATGCGATCTGAGGGAATCGCCGACGCCCGCGAAATATTTGGCATGCTAAATATCTGGAGCTGTCGCCGATTCTTCCTGACAGTGAAGTCATGCAGTGTGAAACCCCCTGTCGCCGATCCATCGTGCAATGTGAACACAGCAGCAACTGAATGCTACCCCAGATAGTCACGCAGTGTGAAAACAATGTCGATACGACGAGTTTGAAAATCGTGCAGTGTGAACTCGGCATAACTGTTGTAACGATGAGTCAGAGGAGTGAAGATCCATCTGCAGCTTTATTAAAACAATGGTAAATATAGTACAGAGCCAACAGCTCAGAAGAGGCAGAGAGTTCACAGTCCAGGTAATAGGCAGAGATATCGGGACAGGCATATTAACATTCACAAACCAGAGAACAGGCGTGAGGTCGGGGCAGGCAGATAAACAATCACAGTCAAGGTAACAGGCAGAGGGATCCATCCAGGATCAAATACGAGAATACAGTCCAGGTTCAAACACAGAGAAGGTAATGCACAGAATAACGCTCAGAAATGACCACTGTGGCAAATCAAGACTTCACAATGAGAGTGTGAGTGAGCAGTGCTTAAATGTGTGTATGAGTGAGTGAATGATTGGATGCAGGTGTAGTGCAATCAGTCCTAGGAATGAAGGCTGATAGGAAATGAAGTCCGAATCAAAACAGTCAATACTCAGGTGAAGGTTCCCTCTGGTGGTGCAAGAGAGGCAATATGGGAACCTCACTAGTAACAACTGTAATATTATTACTGAAATCTTATTAGTAATTAGTTACTCTACTAGTTACTGCAAAAAGTAATTACTTTTTATATTATATTATTGCAGTAACTAAGTTACTAGTAACTAGTTACTGCCCAACACTGGTCATTGTGGGTTTTGATTATTTAGCTGTTTTAGGCTGTAAGGACCTTTGAAATAACTGAAATCATGTGGCGAAGTGATATGGGCCATGTAATGCCTGAAGACCTGCCTGAATATCAAGACCTGCCTGGAACTACGTTCACTGTGTGTTTCCCTGAAAATAATGCACACCTTAGAACGTTTGTCAGCCAATCAGATTCAGGCATTCAATGGCCCCGTAAGACATTATAATGTATGTGTGTTTAGAATGTATGTGTGTGTTTCTTCCTGAACTCAAAAGCTCTTTATAAGCCTCTCAAAACAAAATATTTAGGTCTTAAACCTCTCCCACACTCCCCCTACCATTACATTTCATATCAAATGCTGAGAAAGTGTGTCTGCACACATTTCTAAAAATACTCACACAGCAGGCATTTTAGCAGAATGTTACAGAATTGCATATTTATTTTCAACAATTATTTTTTTCCTTAAAGGGTTAGTTCATCCCAAAATGAAAATTAGCCTGTGTTTTACTCACCCCCGAGGCATCCTAGGTGTATATGACTTTCTTCTTTCAGACGAATCCAGTCGGAGTTATATTAAAAATGGTCTTTGATCTTTCAGTGGCAGGCCGTGCATTTTACACCTAGGCCTTCAGTGGCGTCCTACATGAATTAATCCATCTCTTCATACCATCATAATGATGACACGGCTATAGAAACCTAAAAATAGTACACAGTAATTCAGTATAACAGGGCACTACATAACAGACAGGTATCTTATGTAGCGAGAATGAATGCCATTACTAAAGAAAGAAACCCAATTAACAATTGCGCAACACATTATCTGTAGCTTTAGCATTAACCTAACAAAATGACACAAATACAGTCCAGCCGATGTTCTTACAGACATTTAAAACGCAGACTTTAAAACGCATGTAATCACCTTATTTGTTTTATACCAATGCTATCTGTAAGGTATAA
>NW_015507673.1:31225-34107 GCF_001515645.1 Sinocyclocheilus grahami
GTCCGGGAGAGCAGAAGAAGTTTGTCCGTTTTGTTGGGTAGAGAGCGGAGATTCGCCAGATGGATGCTGGGCAACGGCATTCTGAATCCGCACTTCCTGAGCTTCACGAGCGCGCCGGTTCTCTTCCTCCGTCTGCGCGTCCTGAAGCACTTGATCAGCGCAGCAGCTCCGCCGACTACAACGTTCAGCAAAACGTCCGAATAAACTAAATCCGGTAGAAGATTGTGTGGTGTGTTCTGCCGAATGTTCAGCAGCTCATCCCTGGTAAAACTGATCGTGTTTGAGAAACAAAAAACAGGAAAAACTAACAAAAACAGTACAAACACTGGAGAGCCAAACACTGAGGCTGCCGTCTGCGGCGCCATCGCATTTTCCATCTTGGAAAATTTAATACACATTCATGGAAAAATATATTAAAACTAAATCAGTGATTCTGATAGTGTTTAGGTCAGCAGGCCCTGACGGCCCACCACTGTGATCTTTCAAGCTGTTTCATTGCAGTCAGCGGGTGTTGCATGCATCAGTCCAAAACAAGTTAAATATAAATCAAATTTTTGTAAGAAAAATATCCATATTCAAAACGTAATAATCACTTTAATGTAGCTTGTGCCAACAGTCGTACACGGAAGCAGTTCCGGGAGCATGACGTATGAGGTCAGCGTTGCGCATGCGCCGGTGAGTCTTGTGAAAACCAACGTTTGTTTACAGGAGCAAAGGAAGCAAACATCATTCATACGATCAGATAATTATTCATATTGTAAATGATAATCCAGAGTCAAATAAAGTAGCAAATACTCAAACAATACGAGACACAGACAGGAAAGATGACAGAGATGCAGAAGCTTTACCTTCTTATAGCACTTTACAGGAAGTGAATGTCTCAAGTCTTGTTTCCTGTTGTGGTGACTCTTCTCAAAGTCTTCACAAAAACATCAAAGAATCAGTGATCAGAGTAGAAGGGGCAGAAACACTTTCAAGAAGCATTTTTGAGACGTTTGTTTCAGAACAGAACAGCAGATCTTTGGTGATTTATTTTTCAAACCATCCTTCAGAGAGTAAAAGTCAAGTTCAGATCACTGGAACTCAAACAGTGAAAACAGATTGAGTGAGCCTCTGTGTTTAGTGTGTATTTACTCACAAAACACATCAATCACTTATTCAAACCCATCAGTGAAGTTGTTCCATCATATAAGGTAAGATAAATATCTCATGTATCATATGTTTACGCTCCATGTTATATTTAGAGCATAAAATAGGAAGTAAGAAAAAAATGAATAAAACGATCATAAGAATTCAATGTCCTTAAATACATTTCCACTAAAACGTACTATATCCATTCTATTAACAAATAAGAATTTCCAATGCAGAACACAGAACAGCAAAGCATAATAAAATGCTGATCAATAGCTGATGTGAGAATAAAGACGCATCACATGTTGGCGGTTCGTGTCTTTTCACATCAATGTATCGTCACGAGCCGCAGGGTTTAATTTGGTTTTGTTTGTGTATGTTTTTTTGACTCTCAAAGCCGTGATTCCCATTCACTTCCATTATAAGACTGACAGACTGCAACGGCTTGTGTTAAAAATCTTCTTTGTGTTCTACTCAAGAAGCAAAGTCACCTACATCTTGGATGCCCTGGGGGTAAGCGGATAAACATAACATTTTCATTTTTGGGTGAACTATCACTTTAAGCTTGTGAATTACCTCTCTGAGTCTGTGCATCTCTCAAAAGTGATCGGCAGCAGCGTCTCTACTAATGGTGAAACTTTCAGTTCATTTTCTTTAGGAACAGCGCCGTTGTTACCTCGCTTGTGAGAAATGTCATGTAGTTTTTAAGTTGTTAATCGTCAGAGCAGCGCTAACAACCTTAGCGTGTATGTTAACGTGTATGCAAACCGTATGTGTGTGCGTCATAAGGGAGAGAGAGTGGGATAAATAGAGTATGTGCTTTCTGTACATAATAAAACATAATTTTGTGGCAAAAACATGGAAATAATCTGTTGTTTTTATCCTATTGTTTACTCTATTTATTTGTTTGACCAGTGTCGTTGTCAGTATTGGGCTAGTTACTCAAATAATGTAATATATTACTCATTACTAGTTACTCCTTTCAAAAGTAATATTGTTACTTTACTTATTACTTTCTGGCAACAGTAATTAGTTACATTACTAGTTACATTACTTTTTAAATGCCCCACACACAAAAGTTGTAACTGTGTATCTTCCACATAAAATTATTCTAGAATGTTACCAACAACATATTTCTGCCTCATCATTTGACCAAAATCCATATTGGATTGCAGTCAGAAATGATTACAAAACACTCAATAGCGATTGATAGTGACATTCAAGTAGAAGTGTTGTATTAAAGGGGTCATATGATGCGATTTCAAGTTTTGCTTTCTCTTTGGAGTGTTACAAGCTGATTGTGCATAGATAAGATCCCTGAAGTTGCAAAGACTAAAGTCTCAAAACCAAAGAGATATACTTTATCAAAGTTAAGACTCTGCCACGCCCCCCCTAAAACGGCTCGTTCTAACACGCCTCCACATATCTACCTCACTATGTGGAAATATTTGCATAATGCCCCCCAAATGTGCACGCAAAGAAAGAAGGCATGGTTTCAGTAGCAGCAGTTAGTGTTGAAGCAGCATGTCAGGGAGACACTGTGTGTTTCTAGGCGAAAGCAAAAGCACTTTATTTGGCCTTCCGGAAGTAGATGTTCAAATGCAGAGTTTTGCGCATCGTGTGTGTGTGTGTGTGTGTGTGAGTGAGCGAGCAAGAGAGAGAGAGAGAGAGAGAGCGCGCTCGAGAGAGAGAGAGAGAGAGAGAGAGAGAGAGAGAGAGAGAGAGAAAGAGAGAGAGAGAAAGAGAGAGAA